>NC_063191.1:17164434-17204434 GCF_017589495.1 Alosa alosa
TAGTCTTTTTTAATTAGGCCTACTGAATGCTTTTTGTAACGCCCTGTTTTCTTTGTATGATCAGAGGTACAGTAGGCCTACATCATTCTTCAGTTTTCATTTGCTACCAATAAAGGCTATGAGTATACCCATTGTAATTCACACACACACACACACTGCAGGACAGGTGAGGTCACTGAGGCCACTGTGCTGGCCTGCTCCTTCACTCCTTGTGGCCAGATGTTTGTGACCGGATGCACCGGTGGAGACCTGAAGATCTGGGACTTGGACCTGGTCCAGCTTCATGCCCAGAAGGTCGCACACGACCTGGGAGTCAGCTGCTGCCAGTGTGACCCCATCGCTCACGTTGGTAAAGGCAGTGCAATGCAGGCATTCTGTTCCCTTATCTAATGTTTCTGACTTAAAACAGTCTGATGTTGTAGCTAATTCATCAAAGGGCACACACAGTACACAAATGAAATGAGCTGTTGATGTGGTGCTTAAGTTGCTCCCTTTCCTATTAACTGTTGCCAGAACATTGCGTATAATTATACTAAGTTGAGGATAAGAACCACTGAGGATCAGCTTTGGTCTTAATACTCAACAGCTTGGCAAACTGTGTAATTTGGATATTACACAGGCTTTTAGTCCCTTTTAAACACAACACGCACAAGTGCTGCATGCAAAAAAACGATGCTGTTACATAGCAATCCACAATCCAGTTATACAGTAATTAAATACTTTTTCTATGTTGTCATATTTATACAGAAGGAACACTCCCTTAGCAACTGTGAGCTTGCAGTGTTTTTGGAAACTACTACCAAAGGAACCACTAAATTACTTTATAGAGCCCCACAATTCCAAAACATGCATCTTATTTTTATTATTCTTATTTGTTTTTTTAATATTATTTATCCAAGGTGACATCTATTCTTTTTGGTGAAAGTCTAACCTAAGCCCACAGTCAGTAGAGAATCATCCCAAGAAGGCACTTTATATCAGCATCATGTTTCCTGTGCTCGGTGTTATATTTTTATAGCTGATAAAGCATTCTCTCAACACGGAGAACATTATTGCTTATGCTGCCATTTCCTCTCTCCCAGAGTGCCTTGGCTAGTTCCTCTGAAAAATGTGATTAGAATGCATTAAATGCAACAGTGTTATATATCCCTTAAAACTCTTTTTCCGAGTCATCTGACTCTGCAGTGCAGTGCACACGCTCAGATGAATTTGGCCAGACACCCACTCAACCCCCCACTACAGTCCGTCCTCTCCATCCTGTACATGTATAAGCAGGGGGCTCTTAGAGTGCTCACTGTAGTGTGTGATGAAAGGATCTGTCTGCTGAAAGCTCCTTTGAGTGTTGTATGATTATTTTGTTGGCTGTGTTTATTTCTCAGCTGGCCTTTTTTATTTCTCGCTTTTCTTTTTTATTTATTGGGTCTAGGAAGAAAATAAGTTGCACCTTCTCCTGTTTTAATCTCTAGTGTTGATAGAATGTGTTTATAAATCAAGCGCAATGGAACCTGGGGATGAATGGAGATTGATGCACGACAGTGGTGATGCACTGTGTGTGTGTGTGTGTAAAAGATAGAGAGATTTTGTGCATGCACTGTACATCCAGGTCAGTGACTAACCTGTCTCTGTTGCTGTGGAAACGGCCAGTGTCTGGGGGAGATGTGCGTTCAGTGTCATGTCTCGCTGGGACAGGCATGAAGCCTTTGTGCTGAGAGAAATGAGACAGACAGACAGAGAGGGTGTGTGTGAGTGTGTGTGTCTGTGTGTGTGTGTGTGCACATGCACACTCTCGCCACTCATACGTGGCTCGACAGGCACTGGTCACATACTCAACAGGCAGTCATAAACAGACAGATTTTTCTGTGTCCGCAGGACGAGGTGACACTGAAAAGTGCACTGTTGTATTTTGATGCTCATAATTCCCAGTCCACTCAGACCACATCTAAACAAACTGATGCAGCTGATGTAGGCTTTAGGAGCTGTGTTTGGCACCAGTAGATGTACTGTAGTGTGGCAGTACAGTTCCATACGGTTCTTCTGTTCCACACTGGGGTTCTCCATCTGCTCCAACAGAGACCAACGAGAGATACAGTAGCTAGGGTATCAGTATTTTAGAATTTAGAATCATCCAGTCCAACTAATCCCAGGAAACGTAATTAGGTATTGCATTTCAGCTTTGGACAAAATTAAGAATAATTGTTTCAATGCAAATAGCTACTACAGCACTAGAATAACATACTGGCTGTGTGGTAATGGGGTAAAAAGAATGAGTTTAGTTTTTAGTTGTAGAAATAATAAAACAGATGAAAAATGTTAACAAGCCATTGTTGGGGATAAGAATGCGCAGATGCAATGCCTTAGAGGGGGCTGCTCCAAAATCTACAGTAGACCGTGTCCAGTAAAGGCCCTGTCTTCTTCTGTGCAAGGGTCATCCAAGAATTATTGGTTTAAGTTGAAGATGAAAAGAACAACCGCAAAGCTGAGCAATTCCCAACAGCATTAAGGGGCACAGCCATGGCACACCATAATGAAATCTTCAAATCAATTCTGAGGGCCAATTATGTGAGCCAGCGAAAGACAGCCAGGACGTCAAATGTGCAGCCGTTGTTGTAGTACGCAGCATGCAGAGGTGACTTGAGTGTTGTGTGATGTATTGCCAGGACTAGTCCAGCAGTATTTGCCAAGGCAAACAGGACACACAGATGCACATAGCTTATTGATGTTTGTGTGTGTGTATGTGTGTGTGTGTGTGTGTGTGTGTATGTGTTGACTATTGATCTACAGGCTGTCGTATGCAGCTGCTGCACTCTCTGACAGCCCAATCTGGACCTGTGCTGTCCTGTGCCTTTTCCAGTGATGGACAGCTGGTTGCATCCGGGTAAGCACACACACAAACACACACACAAACACGCAAACACACACACACACACACACTCTCTCTCTCTCTCTCTCTCTACTGTCCAAAATAGTGTGGTCTCCAGCCAATAGGAGCGGTCTGAATTCCCTGCATTATCGCTCATTACCTTTCCATTAAAGCGAATCACCAGGAAGGTCACGGAGCCACAGCTGAGAGAGTTAACAGGAAGTCTGTCAAGCGGTATTTCGAGTGGCCCAGCTGTTAACCTGGCGCTCTCCTGCGCCTGCTACTCTCCCGTTCCACCACTAGGGGGATCTGTCTTGTCACAATCCGTTTCAACCACGACATGATTTAAGGCGCCGATGGGCATGTGATGGTTGTGTAGCTCAGTTACACCTTGTAGGAGAGATGGTATTAGTCTCTCGTCCAAAAGAACAGGTGTCTTCCTCCATTTTGACAGGGCCTATCAGCAGCTGTCCATCTTGTAAATGATGGTGATCATAGAGCCCATTTGTTTCTTTTTCCCTCGTGCACGTGCTGAGGAAATCTGTCCTTGGTGACTGTAATCATGTCTCCTTTTTGTTTTTTCCCTCCAGATCTGTGGATAAAACGCTGGCCGTGTACGATGCCGTGAGTAAATGATGCATGAAGTGTTGTTAAATGCCTTTTCTAGTAAGGGTCAGTATTGCTTACAGTCACAATCACCTACGCATAACATATGCGCAAACACACACACACACACCTACACACACATACTTCCTCACCAACACACTGGCTCACAGCTCATGGCTTGTTTTGACCACAGAGGCATTCCTCACATACCCTTAAAGTAAATGTTTGTTTTTTCACACCCTCGCAGATTCGGGGAGTGCTGCTTCACACGTTGAACCAGCACGAAAGGTAACACAGTGAACCTCTCCTCCAACTCCCCTGTTGCAAACAGCTTCTCTCACAGTTTATCCCTGGATTACTCTCTCACTCTCACTCTCTCTCTCTCTCTCTCTCTCTCTCTATCCCTCCTCTCTCTCTCCCTGCGGTGTGATGTGACCGTCCTCCAGGTACGTGACCTCCTGTGCGTTCTCGCCTTCGCTCCCCTACCTCGCCTCGGGCTCCATGGACAAGACGGTGATCGTGTGGCGGCTGGGGGACGGCGACGAGAGCGGACGGCACGACGGTGGGTGTCGCGCTGCAATCCATCACGGCGCCTTAAAGACTGATGACTTGTCATAGCCAACCCACCACTGCCCACCACTAACACCCCCACACACACACACACACACACACATACCCACCACTCCCCCACACACACACACACACACACACACATACCCACCACTACCCCCCCCCACACACACACACACACACACACACACACATACCCACCACTACCCCCCACACACACACACACACATACCCACCACTCCCCCCACACACACACACACACACATACCCACCACTCCCCCCACACACACACATACCCACCACTACCCCCCACCCCCACACACACACACCCACCACTACCCCCACACACACACACACACACACACACATACCCACCACTACCCCCCCACACACATACACACATACCCACCACTACCCCCCACACACACACACACCACTACTCCCCCACCCCCACACACTCTGCTGCTGCTGCTGGACTCCAAACTCCCTGCAGTGTTGTGTGTGTGGTCCCCAGTGAGCGCTAATGCCCCTGTGAGCATCCCATCAGTCAGACAGTCTCATTATGAGTGTGGGCGCCGCCTGCATACTAATGAGGGAGGGAGATGGGGGAGGAGAGAGAAGGAGAGAGAAAGAGATAAAGTGTATGTGGAGAGAAAGAGAAGAGAGAGGGAAAGAGAGAGAGAGGGAGAGAGATGGAGAGAGAACGCAGACCAAGGCTAGACTCATTAATTGGGAATGATGGGGTCTTCTCCGACCCAGCGTAGCCGTAGCCACGCTCACTTGAACTCTTCTCTCCCCCATGTCTCATTGGCCCTCTCTCTCCCTCGCTGCCTCCAGCGGTCTGTGACTGACCCACACTGGCCCAGAGGCAGCAGGCACCAGACACAAACAGGAGCTAGTGCTGGACAGTAGTTCTGTATCAGTTTAGTTACAGTAGGAGCATTTTCTTCCTCAGGAAAACACACACTTTCAATATCCCCAAAAATGTCTGTTTAGAGCAGTCCAATATCTAGATATTCAAGCTCGTTTTTTCATTTTCCTATAATTAAAATAAACATTTACATGCTTGCTGTGCTATTGTGTGTTTGATGACATTTTGACAGCTGTTTCATTTCTGATGCATCATTTCACCTTAAATGTGCTTTTATTTCTCTTCCCTCTCTAGCTGAAGCCGCAGCTGCTGTTTGTCCAGGTAAGAGTGCTGCACGGGGCACATTGAGCTGTGACTGTGACTGTGACACATCTCCCCTCCTGCACGTGCTCTCTTTAACCAGCCTGCCAGTGAGGCGAGCAGGTGCTGCAGTGGCAGATATCTGTCATCCACAGAACAGGCAAAGGCCATCATTAGATGAGGAGTTAAGAGGGCAGTTAAAAGAAATGATGATGACGCGTAGAGTGCGCTAAGATGATGATGAGGCTCGTCTTGGAGAGAGAGAGGAGGTGTGTTGTGTGTTGTGTGTGTTTGTGTGTGTGTGTTTGTGTGTGTGTGTGTGTTTGTGTTTGTGTGTGTGTGTGTTTGTGTGTGTGTTTGTGTAGGGGCAGGGGGAGGCTGGTCCAGGACAGTGATGCTCGCTCTGGCATAGACTTGCATCCGCTGCTTCAGGCCAACACTGTCTGCACTACAGCCCAGCTCTAGGCTGTAGAGATGTTTACATAACCCCCCTTCCCTGAGTTACTGCCTGCTCATTATACCCCAACACACACACACACACACACACACACACACACACACACACACACACACACACACACACATAACCACATACACACTCAAACACACACACACACACTCCTCTGGTCTGCTCTATCAGAATGTGGGAGGAAGGGAGACATTTCATACACGCACACTTGATAAGATGACACTCGGCTCTGAATGATTTAATGGCTCTCCTTGATGGAGGAGTAAAGAACGAGCCTCATCCTTTCCCTTAAGTGTGTTTTCACGGAATCCGCTAAACATCACTCTCATGTCAGCGCCAGCACCTGTGTAAGATTGGTCAGAGGGCTGGGGAAAAAGAAACCAAGGCGCTTGGCAGAGGAAGCGGAGCTTGTAACGGAATGAGAGAGAGAGAGAGAGAGAGAGAGAGAGAGAGAGAGGGAGGGAGAGGAGGGGAAGAAAAGGGAGGAGGAGGAGAGCAAGAGCGATAGCATACGGCGCTGGGAAAGCAAACAAGCGGCCGGTTTAATGAGAAGTACCTCTAAGACAGCCGCCACCGCGCAATCAGTCAGCTGCCTAATGACAGACGGCGGTGGAGGTGCAAGGAGCAGCAGGGACGTCATTAGGCCAGAACACACACACACACACACACACACACACACACACACACACACACAGACAGACAGACAGCCCACCGGGGGGTGAAGTGTGGGGGTTATATCTCGGTAGAGGGGTGAAAAATGAGCGGCCACTCCAGCCAAAGTCGTGTGAAGGTCGGCCGGGCTCCGGCGCTCAGGAGGAGGAGCTGGTTCCTGCCGAGGCCAGAGAAGCGTGGAGGAGGTGGAGGACTGAGGGTTTGGCAAGGGCTGGAGCGGAGGGAGGGAGGGAGGGAGGGAGGGAGGGAGAGAGGGATGGGGAGGAGAGGCAGGGGTTGATAAATATGCACAGGACACGCAAATGAAATTGAGGAGCAGATTAGAAGGGAGGGGGGCATGGGAAACCAGTGGAGGGTCCTTTCATTTCTGTAAAGGAGATTGTGTGTGGTATCAGAGCAGAGGACAAATCTGTGTATATTTGGAGAAGTGTGTGTGTGTGTGTGTGTGGTAGAATTGTTTGCATGGGGGGAGGGGTGGAATGTAGAGGAAGGATTTTTGCAGGAATCTGATAAGTCTCATTGGAACAGGATGTCTCAAGGGTTTTTGAGGTGTGTGTGTGTGTGTATATGTTTGTGTGTGTGTGTGTGTGTGTGTGTGTGTGTGTGTGTATGTGTATGTTTGTGTGTGTTTGTGTGTGTGTGTGTGTGTGTGTGTGTGTGTGTGTGTGTGTGTGTGTGTGTGTGTGTGTATGTGTATGTGTGTGTGTGTGTGTGTGTGTGTGTGTAGTAGAGGTAGTGGAGGGAGCTAATGGGGAGGCCCTTCCTGTTTTTGTGCTCGGCAGGAAGGAAGCGTGCGGCCATGGGTCACTCCAGGCTGCTGGTGAGAGACTGGACTGAGGAGCACGTGGGTGCCTGGCTGGCCGAGGAGGGAATGGACGAGCTGGTCAGCGCCTTCAAGAGCCACAACATCGACGGCCCCGAGCTCCTGAGCCTCACCAAAGACACCCTGGCCAAAGAGCTGCACATCGGTGAGCTGAGAGCACTGCTGTTCTTGTGTGGTCCAAGACCTTGTGCTGTTCATTCTATTGTGATGTGGCCTTGTGCTGTTCACTCTATTGTGATGTGGCCTTGTGCTGTTCACTCTATTGTGATGTGGCCTTGAGTTGTTCACTCTATTGTGATGTGGCCTTGTGCTGTTCACTTTGTGATGTGGCCTTGTGCTGTTCACTTTGTGATGTGGCCTTGTGCTGTTCACTCGATGCTGGCTTAATTAGACTCGTGTTCAGCATGGAGGCCAAGTACAGAACTATGTATGTAATATGAGTCACCTAGCTCTTCTGAAACTCATTCCGAAACACATCCGTCAAAGTGTAGTACATCAAGTTTTACATCTAGATTAAAGTTTTACATCTAGTGTTATATGTTTGCCAGTCAGTTTGCCAAGGACAGATTGCATAATTGATCAAGTGTTAGCGGGGAGGGTTTGATTTAGTGATCCAATAGACCATGGTGGTGGAGAGAGTGCGGTGTTCTTGTACTCTGTGGCAGCACGGTATTTTTCAGCTTCTCTGTAGCAGATACTCTTTTATAAATCAGCTTACAAGTTGTGTTTCTTGTCAGCAGCAGCTACCTATCAATCCTCGGTGGAGACCTCTCGTGCGCTCATATCAAATAAATAAGATTCTGGCGGTGCGCCAGCATGAAATATTCATAAATACATGAGGGAGAGTGGGAGAGGAACGAAATACATGCGTTGTCATTCACCAGCTCTGGGGGGGAAGCCGTGCTAGGAGTTCTAAATGCACCGCATGGAATTATGGTAAAGCGCAGACCTTGAATTTCCCCTGGGGATCAATAAAGTATCTATCTATCTATCTATCTATCTACTAGCATCAGCACCATTGCCGATACAGGGTTTTCAGCGGAGTAGTGTCAGAATTAATGTTTCACTGGTAAATGGATTGATGAGAGTGACCTTTTCATGAGATGGAGCCTAGGTAAGGCCCACAGGGTGCAATGATGGATTAGTTGGTGGCATTATTAGCATTATTAGCGACAAAGGTGGCCAGATGGGTTGATTGAAGGGAGGCCCCACAGACTGTTTTATCTGTCACTGCCGCGTCAGGGAAGTTGTTAGCCTTTGCCCCTCTGGTCACCGTTGTTTGGATTTTTGATTATGCCATTTTAGCCCTGCAACACTGCATCACCCAGTCTCACACACACACACACACACACACAAACCCCCCCCACAGCGGCCACAGCGCCTCAGGGGACTTGCAGGCATTTGCTAATTAATTAAATTTAGCGAGACGCTGAAGTCATCATAACCTGGTGCCATCTACGTGATGCGTTTACCAGTGCTGCTGTCTCTTCCAGGCTCTCTTGCGTTCTCTCATCAGAGTGTGTGGGTGCATGTGTGTGAGTTGAGTGGACGTTGCCAGTTGAATACTGATGAGGTCCTCATGGCGGCCCTAATAAAAGAGCTCAGAGAGGGAAAGTGCTGTGATTGAAAAGATCATTCAGCTGTTTGCGCAGCTCAACCTCCGTCCTTGATAACCAAGCAGACCCCCCACAAAAAGGGTGGTCAAATGAGCCCCGTCCAGCTCAGCGGCTGCCCGGGGAGAGGACCTAAGGGAAGCCACCTGCCAGGACAAATTATCTGAAAGAGCCAGACACCAAGCTTTACATTTATCTGGCTCCATCACTGCCGCTCCCACCCGCTATGAGGTGCATGATGTCACCACCCACCGGTGTCATCCAGAAGCTGCCATTATTTGCACACTGGGGGCCCTTTAACTCCCCCTCTCTCATTTTAGAAAAATAGACTCTTCCCTACGCCTGGTTGAAATATTTACTCCATTGTGTTTGCCATTGAGTCGGTGATGGTATTAACTGGGTTGCGGCTGCCTTGCGTGCTCATTCTAGTTTTATATGAAAATGGCCTTCTCCTGCGAGGCCATTTTGTCCTCCCATGGAAACTCTATGAGGGAGGCCCCATTAGATGGTTATTGCAGGCGCGGAGGGAAATCCTCTGGGGTGACATTCGATTGTGCGAGCGTGTGAATCATCCCGACGCCGGCCGCCTGTGAGAATGAATGTGTTCCGATGAGAACCGCTAGACAAGTGCACTGCGGAGTTGCGCCACTTTGTGTGTGTGCCTGGCGAAATGAGTGTGACCATTTTTCTGTGTTCCCTCTTTATCCTCAAGGTTCGCTGGGGCTCCGTGGGAAGGTTCTGCGTAAGATTGAGGAGCTGAGGCCGTCGCTGGATGGTTCGGCGGCTCCAGACGAGTTCCTGTGTCCCATTACCCAAGAGGTCCTTAAGGACCCTGTCATCGCCGCAGGTGAGCTAGTGAGAGCCGACGACCCACAGACAAAACGGCACCTGCAGAAGTATTGAATAGAATATTTCAGTTTGTCCTGAGATTTTACAACTCAGAACCATTTTGGTGCACCTGCACAATTCTATTATAACACATTGCCCAACCCAAGGAAGGCAACAGAGGACTTGACAGGCTGCAGGAACAAGGAGCTTAATACTTCACTCTACTGCTAAGGGGTAGATGAAGGCCCTTGGTTTATTACTTAGAGCCCAAAACTACACAATTGAGTATTTGGCCCGTTACAGCCGATGGAGATAGAGTGTAGATCAGTGGTGAAGTTCAGTGGTTTAATGTGTGTATGCTGCCCGGACAGATGGCTTCTCCTACGAGCGTGAGGCTATCGAGAGATGGATCGGCACCAAGAACCGCACCAGCCCCATGACCAACCTGCCCCTGCCCACCACCATGCTTACGCCAAACCGGATGCTGAAGATGGCCATTAACCGCTGGAGGGCCTCCCAGTGATGGAGAAAGAATCCTTCTGATGATCCTGAACCTGATGAAGCAGTAATCCACTAGTTCAAGTGACGGAAGAAAAACAACATGACTGCTCTTGACTGACGCAATTGCAAAATATGCTGTTGTGCAATGATCGTCATTTCCAGATGAGGTTGTTTTTGGCTCTATTCTATTCATTTTAAACTGAACAGAATGTGTCATCAAGAAGATGCATGGTACTTACAGTAAAACCCTGTTGCTTGGTCACATGGGGTGAGGAAACAACATTACAATGATGATAACCCACTGGGTTGGAGAATGAAAGAACTATAATTATATAATCATAAAATGCTTTTAAGGCCCATTTCCCAGAGACACGTAGATCTAAAATGTACAGTTATGCACTTTTTAAAGATGTATTTTGAATGTGAACCAATCAAATGAACAAGCTGTAGTTTTACCACTAACTACGTACAACTGACATCATCTGACCCTACACCCGCCATGTACCTCAATTGGCTTTGCATCATTGTAGCTGGGGCTGTAAATGGCAATGAATGAATAAACGGCAATAAATAAAGATTAGATTTTAAAGAGTGGAGTTTATTTCCCCCCCATGGTGAGTATGGCAGTAATGCACCATTACAGTATGTGATTACAGATAATAACAGCTCACAATACTGGAAACATGGCAACAATTGCAAGTAACATACATATTAAAATAGAACCAATGCCCTCAACCCAATATCTTTTTTTTGTAATTATCGTTTTTTTAAATTCTTTATTATAAACTGCAACTGTGGCATGCACTTTAAACCAAAAGTTCTCAATTAGAGCTTATTGTAAAATGTCTTAGTAGCTGTGCAAAAATAACTATATAAAATATATTGCTTTTACAATTACCAAGCCATAGGCGCTGTAAATAAATTAACCTAGACAGCAACAACAAGCAGATACAGAGAGGAACCAATTCTGGGGATTTTGGGAACATTATAGGGCAGATTTATATAATGTACAAACATACAAACAAGTACATTATTTTTTTGTAACCTCAAATGACATTTTGATTGCCCCCCTCCCTCCCGCCCCAAAAAAGTTAAAATAGAACTCAAAATACACATAATTTGAACAAGTCAATTACACAGACACAGACCTTCACTTTAAAGAAGGGCAACAAATACATTATCGCTCAGCTATGTACACAGGAGTGAGGATGCACACCCTCTTACAAAACACAGGAATGCCCATCTCGTAAAGCCACTACTGTCCACCTATGCATTGGTGTCCTTCAACAACAGCACCACTAACAGAGCGCAAACACACACACACACACACACACACATACACACGGGCCAATCCCCACACCTGAATTCTATCTGTACATGTAGTGTAAGCACTGGAAAAGGCTTATGTTCACTAGTAAAGTGCCATCACTGTTTGGTGGGGGGGATACGGCCCCACGTCTGTGCTTAGGCAACAGGCTTGCCCTGTTCCCCTCTCTTCATCACCCCTCTCCCCAACACTTGAGCACTGTATAGACCTCTGAGGACCAACTACAAAAGGAGGCCATAGTTTAAGTCCATGGATGGAGTTCTGTGTCCAAGCAATTTTCATGATGGGAAAAGAACATCAGGGGTTTTGAATGATCACACCTACCAAGCTCTGGTGCTAGGCGCACTCTGAAAATGCTCCTGTTTTGCCCAAGATCCTTTCGTTATTTGGCACTACACGAGAGCTAACTGATAGTATATTTCTCTCATTGAGAAAATCCCACAGACACAGAAATCCATTATAGATTACTAAATGACCACATCCTCAGAGGTCTATTTGACACAGTTTATGACCGAGGTTGCACCACTTTTAAAAAAAAAAAAAAAAAAAAAAAAAAAAACTTGCTAAGAGTACATGACAGCACATTTGAGCGTTTCCAAGTCAAATGTCTCCAGCTTGGCTGAATCAGAGGGAAAAAAAAAACTTGCTAAGAGTACATGACAGCACATTTGAGCGTTTCCAAGTCAAATGTCTCCAGCTTGGCTGAATCAGAGGGAGCTTTTAGTCCTGTAACAGAAGCTGCTGGCTGACGATGAGTGCAGATTGAGTCCAAAATAGCAGTTAAAAAGAGCTGTCTCTGGTCCACATAATTAAACAAGAAAGCTCAACGCCGAAAACCAAAGGGATATTCAAGGCAGATGGCAAAATAAAAACAAAAAACAGCAACAAATGAGTATGAGAATGAAACCTAAACAAATCAAACTGAGCCCATGACATGGTTCTGTACTTGTGAGATTTAGAGAGATATACTCTTCCAGTGGGTGAGCAAAAGAACACCTCTATACATTGGACTCTATAAATGATCGCTTTGGTTTCATCGAGGCTACATGAATGGCGGGATTATCTCGGGCTAAGCCTGGCTGCTTGGGTTTGCCGTCCAGGTAGGAGTGTGGCAGCGCCATGGCTGGCTTCGACTCCTTGTAACAGGTGGCCACTTGGCAGAACTTCTCGGCGAACTCCTTGGCGTGCATGCCGTTGTGCAGGCCAACGGAGGAGGAGGTGGAGGTGGAGGTGGAGATGGCGGAGGACAGGCCCTGAGACGGAGCTTTCAGCTGCTCGTGGTGGTATGCGCTCGCCGGCTTGCTGTAGGGCAGCTCGCAGGGGACAGCCTGGAGTCCCAGGGCCGCCATGCTGTGGCTGACCAGCCCCTCCGAGGAGTGGCTCTGCCAGCCGCGGCTCGGGGGAGGGTGGCCCGGGTGCTGCTGCAGTTGCTGCTGCAGTTGTTGCTGTTGCTGCAGCTGTTGCTGAAAGCGGGCAGTCTTGTCCATGATGCCCATGAAGGGCCTGGGTTTGTAGTCGGAGCCTGTGGGCACCGGCTTGGTCTTGTCGGACGAGGAGGCGGCGGTGGTCTTGGAGCGCACGTCAGGGCCCTGGAGCTTGCCGCTGTCCGAGAGGCTGCTGCTGGACGCCAGGCTGCTGGTGGAGCTGGACACGCGCATGTTGCCCGCCTGAGAGCCGCCGCTGGTGGACGTCGATGTGGCAGCGCTGCCGGACGGGTCCCTCGGCAGATCTTGGGGCAAACCGCCAGGGCCTCCCGGTGCCCCCGAGGCCAGCGCGTCCAGCGAGGAGGCCGAGTGCGCCGAGAGCCGCTCCGGAGCCTTGGCCGAGCCGGGCCCGTAGAGCTGGGACGGCGACAGAGCCTCAGAGTCACAGTGGTGGGTCGGAGCGGCCAGGGAGAGCCGCTCGGCGAAGCCCGGCGCCGGCTCATCGATGGGGGGCAACAGCGGGCTAATGTCGATGCCCGGTCCGGCTTTGAGCGTGCTGGACATGTGTCGGCTGGGCAGGGGGCTGGAGGGAGCGTACTGGGACTGGGATCGAGCCGCCGGCCGGCCGCCTGCCTGGAGGGAGTTCATGTGCTGGTTGGTCTTGACGATCTGCGCTTGCTTGGTGGGCTGCATGAGGGGCCCCGGCTGGGCCATGGAGTCGCGGGTCGGCGGGTACTTGTGTGCCGGCCTGCCCATGGGGGGCGAGCCAGCCCGCGCCTCCGCCAGCGTCCGGTTGGTTGTAGGGCGCCGCGCCCAGGCCTCGCCCGCTTTGTCCCGCTTCGCGGGTTCTCGTTGCCGTCCCTCGCGCTGAACGACGCTCCGTGGTGGTGGTGGTGTCCGTCCAGCGTGCGGCCGAGGCTGTGGTCTGCCGCGTCGTCTTCGCCGCCGCCGTCGTCTCCGCCGCCGCCGCCGTCTCCGCGCTCGGCCTCGTGGTCCGAGTCCTGGCCGCCGGCCGCCACCAGCGCCGCGCACATCGCCCCCTGCTGTTTGCTCTGGGCGCGCTGCATCTGCTTGCACTCCTCCTCCACCCGAGCCAGGAGGCGCCGGATCTCCCGGTTGTTGGGGCACAGCTTGGTCGCCTCGTGCAGGTCCGCCAGCGCAGCCGTGAACTGCCTGCAGAGACCACAAGAAAGAGAGAGAGAGAGAGAGAGAGAGAGAGAGAGAGAGAGAGAGAGAGAGAGAGAGAGAGAGAGAGAGAGAGAGAAAAAGAGAGAGAGAGAGAGAGAGAGAGAGAAAGAGAGAGAAAGAAAGAGAGAAGGCGACAGAGAGAGAGAGAGAGAGAGAGAAAGAGAGAGCGAGAGAACATGAAAAAAAGGAGGGAGAGTGAGATAAATGGGCGTTAAATGTGGCGCTTCACTTCCACAACTGCAGGCTCATTACTGGCTCTTGAAGTGGCAGAGTCAAAGATGTGAACGTGAGGCCATCTAGCTGCGCTCGGCGCTTTACCTGCTGCTTCTCTTCGCTCGGGCCCGGGCATAATACGCCTCGTAGGACTTCGGTTTCAGCTCGAGTGCCTTTGTTGCAAACTCTTCCGCCATGCCAAAATCCTGCAGGAGGAGAAGCAGGGATTCGGTGATTCAGTGAAAATCGGAAAAAAATAACAAAGTGAGGGACTAGCTGAAGCCCGGATGACGCCCACTGCTTTTTTCCCCCCGCCATTTCAGAGAAGGACAAAAGTATGAAATCGTTACTAACAAGGTTGTTATTTATGAGTCTGGGGCAGGCCATTTCCACAAGCTCTCCGCCACCATAAACGACTCAATCGGAGTCACTCAACTGGACGGCTGCACTGTTCTAATTCATTTCAAAGTGCTAGGTGTTTTAATTAATAGATTCAATCTGCTCCTTGGAGCTTTGAGCAGTTTTATTGCTCGTTTCATCAATCAAAGTGCTTAAATGGAATTGGGCTGCAAGACTGTGTCATGGGACAGCTAAAAAGCCAGTGTGTTACTCCAAACTGGGGTAAAATCTATCCAAGCTCTTAGGTCATTTAGCGTTTGGTTTTTCCCATTTCATCTTTGTATTTAATGAATGAGTCAGTCAATTTAGTCAGTGCATCTTAGTTGCACATCTCATGCCTTTAGTTAAATGCACAACACAACGCAAATGGTTTTCAGGCCTTGCTATCTATGCATTACTTGATTGCTTTCCAACACTTAGCCAACAGCGTCAACACTAAACAATAAAACAGACAGTAAAGCATTGACGGCATCCTGACAGCTATTGCTACCTCACAGTTCCACATTTCCAAAAGAAATGTTGCAAAAGTGTAAAAGGCTGAAGGCTGAAAATTGTATCTCACGTTGGTTTTCCTGCGGCAGCGGGACAGGTTGAGGTACAGAGACACCCTCAGCTCCTTAAAGGCCTTGAGGTCCTCGCCGTAGCCCTCGCGAGGGAACTTCCTCAGCGCGTACTGATACCGCTGAGCTGCCTCCTTCATCTTCCCTTTCTGAAGGATGGAGAGAGAGAGGGGGATACAGAGAAAGAGGAGAAAAAAAAAAACAAAAAAAAAAAAAACTGTTGAGACGGAAATATACTGGAGGCAAGAGCCAACGAGAGAAAAGGGTAGGCATCATAAAACAGCTACTGCTAACACACACACACACACACACACACACTCCTTGCTCATCCATCACCTGTGTTCCACCTGAGTGGACTGTCCATTCTGCCACTGAATTCAATCTTTAAATGTCAGGGATCAATCATGGCAGTCCTTACTATCATTCATCTTCGGTGCCTTTTATTGAACGAGTAAGATGACAATCGTTTAAATTAAATTCGGCTTTTAATCAAAGCCACCATGACTCATTTGATGATAAGGAACAATTTGCCTGCCAGCACTGATCACAGCGGTCCGAGACGAGTGTTCTCAGCCAAAAAACTGTGCCCAGATCAAAAAACTTCAGTCCTTTAGTGAAGCACGGTCTACAGAAAGTTGTCTCCGGTTTGAACAAGAAAAACTGCTTTTCCTTCAGAAGCATAATGCAGCATACCTGAGACTAGTCTGGAGCTACAGAGCTACAGATGATAATAAAAAAACCTTGAAGAAAGACAAAAGGTGGATATAGCCTTGCACTGCAGATGAGGGCTACAGCACAGTCTTTAGTACAGTCTTACCTTGTAGAGTAGGTTGCCCTCCTCCATGAGTTTCTGCAGGAGGATAATGAGGATATCAGGCTTGGACGTCGCCATGGCCCATGCAGCGTTTCCTGGGAAACAAGAAGGAGAGGGAAGCCAAAAGGTTATGGCGGGTCCGTCTGCTGCATTCTTGGGGTATAATGTCTGCTGTGAAATTGGTTATGGAGTAAAGTTACCTAAAGATTGTACCTGATCGATCATAAGGAGACGTTCGGTAGCCTTAAGAGGGTGTTATTGAGAGCAGTTAAGAAGAGAGAGAGGAGTGAGACAGCGCTGGAAACAAGGAAGCATGCAAAGACAAATAGGACTTCTGGAGCCAACGAGAAGTGGAACGTGACATGCAGCTCATCCATAAAGACGAGTGAGCGCTTAAAAACCTTATCTCTGGTCGACTAAAAGAGGTATTTATTGATCGGCCACTCAATACTGATAGAGGAGGTGCCAGAATCTGTCATGCTGCTATCAATAAGCTGCTCTAGCAGAACAAACAGGGGACTAAGGGAGTGACGTGCGACCTATTCTTATACTGTAGTGACTGATAACATCTCGCAAACTGTGGCCCGCTCAGACAACCTGTGAATGTCATTTACGGCTGGGCCGAGTCACGTGCTGACCATTTTGATGAGCAGGACGGGGGAGGAGGCAGTGACCCGACCAGAAACAGAAACAAACACACCCAAACACACACGACAAAAACACAAACAGTCCCCCATCCCAGAAAACATATTTTGGGAGTCATGTGCCCAATAAAAGAAGGTATTTCCATTCACTGCTGCATGCCACTGCATTAGATCTCATCTAGCTGTTGGGCCCAATTAGGTGTGTACTCCAACTGAAGCCCTGTGAGTCTGGAGTGAGATCATGCTTTCCACATTACACCCAGTCAAACAGTGAGAATGTCCAGCGCCTCATGACTCTAGTGCCGTCCGTGAGGTGCATAATCCTCCCATTCAAGGGTGACTTTTTCTGGCATGTCATCTGCCTATCATCTGGCCATACATCATCTGGGTTTTCATTCCAACTGAAGCTGCCAAACAGCAACGTGATTTAGGAGCTTCCCATGCAATGGCATTTAAGCCTCCAGCACAATTCACCTGTGTGTGTCCGACACGTTTAAGCCTCTGAAAAAGGTAGGACGGTGTGAACACCACCGGCACATCCATAATGTGCATTAATCCCCTTGTCGAAGGGACACACAAACAATATCGCAATACAGCCATGCATTCTGAAAGCCAGTGAAAAAAAACAGCACATCAGGTCCTGCTGCCGGGTCCAAGTGGCCGCTAAATGCGCTAAGCTCCATAAATCTCCCCGGTCCCCGCGGCCCCCATGCAGAGGAGGAGGGCCCACTTCTGCGCCGCCTTACCCAGCTTGGCTCCTTTCTTCAGCAGGGTCACCACCACCGAGGTGTTTCTGCAGCCGATGGCCCGGTCCAGCGGCCTCATGCCGCTGTAGTCCACATGCTCGATCACCGCCCCGCGCTCCACTAGGAAGTGCACCTGTGCCACAGGGACAGAGAGAGAGACAGAGAGAGAGACAGAGAGAGAGAGAGACAGAGAGAGAGAGACAGAGAGCGATAAGATAAAGAGGTGACCCAGTCAGACAGAGGAGCTGGAGAGGGTGCGACTGCAGTGAGCTGTCGAGACTCTCTCCACACACACACACACACACACACACACCGCCCTCTCTCTCTCTCTCTCTCTCTCTCTCTCTCTCTCTCTCTCTCATGTGCTGGAGCACAGCCTCCTCTGCATTAAGTATAATTCATATACAGGTATCATGCCATTTCATAAAAAATGCCAAACAGGTCATCAATAAACAATCAGACGGCGTTTCCCTTTTGTCTCGGTCGGTAATATAAAGCAATAAAACGTGCATGAATAAACAATGCCAGCTCTGATCGCTGCATATATAGACCAGTATGGGGTCTGTATCAAATGAGAACAGAAGACCAGGGTAGGCATAAGCGTGGGCACTTCTGAGAGAGCAAACATAAAAGACAGCCTTTTAATGACCGATGACGGAATTCTGTTCACGCACATTGTGGCTGGATAAACATGAGAGAAGTGAAAATCGGCTTATGTCTGGTGGCACTGCGCAGCTGGCATAAGAAAGCTGGCCGTCGCAGGGAGCCTGGTAAACTCATTTGCCGGTAATGAGATTCAGCGGCGGGTGAGTAAAAGGGTCGGGAGGGGGTGTGTGCATCGCATGATGCGCTGCAGGTAAATTGTAGGTGTTGCGGTGTGTGTGTGGTGTGTGTGTGTGTGTGTGTGTGTGTGTGTGTGTGTGTGTGTGTGTGTGTGTGAGGGGAGTTGTAGCGGGTACTCACAATCTCGGCATCGCCGTAGAAAGCAGCCAGGTCCAGCGGCGTCCGGCCATTCTTGTCCGTGTGGTCGATGACCGCGCCCTTCTCCACGAGGAACTGCACGACATTCTTGTGGCCCTTCAGACACGCCCAGCTCAGGGGCGTTAACCCTTCCTTATCCATGGACGTTAAAGAGGCCCCTGAGAGCGTGCGAACGCGCACACACACACACACACACACACACACACACACACACACACACACACACACACACACACACACACACACACACACACACACACACAGTCTCTGTATGAGCACACAAAGGGCTACAGAAGTGTCGCTCTGTCAGGACTTAATTTGATAAGCAAGCACTGGGACTGCTGCTGTCCATTATGAGGTGAGTGTCAACAAACATCTAGAATGTTCTGTGTGTGAAAATGAGCTGATTGTAAAACGTCCAGGAAGTGATGTCACTTACCCTTTGACAACAGGAAATCCACAGTGCTGAGATGGCCCTCGCAGGCCGCCACCATCAGTAACGTCCGGCCCTGTTTATCACTTACGTTGACATCAGCGCCATGCTGCAGCAACAAGTCTGCAATCTGAGAGAGGTAAACAAAAATGACAAAGAGTTTCAAATACTAACATGCATTAGCATAACCATCTCTTCAGATTTAATACTGAAAACCAGAATAGATTACATCTGTTTGCTCACTGAATGCATTCATGCAGTTACAATTGAAGAATTTGGTCCCTAAACGCCATATCTACGTTTTTAAAAACATTAATAAATCATGTTTATTTAATTGTGTATTTCAGGTAATATCAATACAATTGCAGTTGCTTTTGCGATTGCTTATGATTGAGTAAACATAAATAATAATAACCCAATTACAGTTTTTGAAATTACCTGGAAAACAAAATGGAAAAAAATGTTTTATGAAAATTGGTTGAAATAGCGTTTTGGAACCAACCTCTTCAATTACTCGTTCTGCTACCCATATGTAGAGAGTACATTGCCACTTTGGGGATTTGTATGTGGAAGGGGAGTGTCTGTGTGTGTATGTGTGTGAGATTGAAAGATTGAAAGAGAGCAAGAGAGAGAGAAAGAGGAGAGAAAGAAGAGAGAAAGAGAGAGTGAGTGTGAGTGTCTTCACCTGCCAGTGGCCCTGCCTGACGGCACAGAAGAGTGGGGACACCCCTCTGCGGTTCACCTGCTGCACCACTGCCCCCTCCTCCAGCAGCACGCCACACACATCCATCTTCCCCCGGCCCGCTGCTGCTGTTAGAGCTGTGGGACACACACACACACACACACACACACACACAATAAATAGATGTTAGTGCTTCAGATGTACTAATCTTGGGCAAACAGATTGCAGAAGAGCGGTCACTAACAACTACAGTTCAATTCATAAAAGCTAACCCCTTGACCTCTCAACAGCACCCACTCAGGAGAATGGAAATGAGATTGTTCTGTGCAAGGCTCTAGCAAAGCACACCCTTCACCCAAGAATTAGCCCATTCCCATTCCCATTCACAATTAGCATGAAAAACTAATATACCAATTCACACAATGCAACCAGGCACAATTGTATTGTGGGATTCCTACTATATCTACCTATATACCAGCATTCGATTTAGATCACATTATGCATCGTGAACAACTGACTGACAACTGCTACTGACTGTAGGTAGATAGATAGATAGATAGATAGATAGATAGATAGATACTTTATTGATCCCCAGGGGAAATTCAAGAAGCAATCAATTGTAAATACCCACTGCTTTCGGACCGACTGATGATACAGTATATGTGGCCACCACATCACCAATCCCATCATATCTGATGTTATATGTGGCCACCACATCACCAATCCCATCATATCTGATGTTATATGTGGCCACCACATCACCAATCCCATCATATCTGATGTTATATGTGGCCTATCAGAGGCTGATGGCTGCATTTGAACATGCAGTCTTACACATCAGAGCCCGCGTGAGGGGGAGCACTTGAGTGTTATTATAAGGTTGCCTGCCTGCCAGGCTGTGGCAGTTGTCTTGGCTACTGCGGGAGGAGAGTGGAGATGTGTGTGTGTGTGGGGGGGGGGAGCAGGATGTGGGCCCACACACACAAACACACACACACACACACACACACACACACACACACACACAAAACTGCTACATGAATCCATCTGCATCCATCATCTTCTTAACCAATATGTACATTAGCTAAATCAATACACAAAACACACAGAGACAAACACAAATACACATCACATAAAGCAACAAACCACTGAACAGCTTCCTTAGTCACCCAAAAGTATTATCGACTCATCTAAACACAGCTCTCAGGCTTATTTAAAAATAGTCCACTCACACAGGGCATTATACCGCTAAGTGGGGGATTATTAAGTCCACATGGATCGATCACCAGAGATGGACTCAAGTGTACTCTTTCTAATCTAGATCCCTGGAACCGCTCCGGGTTTTAAGACACAGGGTAGCCTCTCTGCTCCTCAGACACTCTACCCACTTCACTCAGGGCTGGCCATATTGCCCTCTCTCTCTCCCTCTCTCTGTTTCTCATGAGCTCTTAGCTCCCCTCCACCCACATCTGGGCCCTGTGGTGGGGGGGCGTCCCTGTTCTCCACATGGAAAACAAACATCTCTGGTTTTATCTACACAGCCATGAGGCTCGTAAACACGAGAGCACAGCAGAGCCTAAAGGGAGGATGAGGGGACAGAGAGAGAGGGGGAGAGAGAAAGAGAGAGAGGGGGGGGAGAGAGAAAGAGGGGGGGGGAGAGAAAGAATGGGGGATGAAACGATTACAGACAGGCTGTAGTGAAGACTGACATCAGCATGTTAGTTTCTAGTGTAATGGAGGATGTAGTGAAATACAGATTAAGCAACAAGTCATATAATCAAAGTGTTACCAATCAACCTACTTTAATCAACCTACTTTAACTGAAACGGGCGCCTCAAGGCTTGCATGGGAATACTTGGGACATCCCCCCGTCTGAGAGAATTACATGTAGAGTCTTCATTACCTCAGGAGGAGGAATACATTTCACTGGGTGAAATGTTACTACTGCCACAGCTGCAAGTTACACGCTAGTCGCTGAAAGATAGTTTTGGAGCTATTCTGTCGTTCTGAGGAGAATGGCTCTCAGCTGAGCTGACCGTGAACGTCTCCACCACACTACAATGAGAGACAGCAAAGAATATTGTTGTCACCCGCAAACACAGTGGCCCATCCATCAAGCCAAAAGCCCCAGCGTGGCCTCGTCACCGGCGCATTTCCACTAACCACACGCTCAGGGGCTGCTGGACTAAACCCCATGTGACAGGAACACGTAGGCTCCTGCCCAGCTACAGGGTTGTAAAAGATTGATGGCCCTGTCCCACAGGCCATAACCGCAGCCTAAATAATCCAACAGAACAAAACACTCGGGGCACCAAATACTCCCATATTACGCCAAGCCGCGCAATGGGAGATTCTTATCATATAAAAGGATTCTTGGCATAATTACAGTCGACAAAAGCAAGATAAGATAAGGCCTGTCGACCTACTGTATATCTCAGGATATTAAGCTCAAGTCATCAATTTATTACGTGAGGTAACATGTCTGGGCTAAGGCTGAGCTTTTTCCTCCAGAGAGGATTTATTTAAGTGTGAGGCTTCTCTTTTTTACCCGCATAACACGGAGGAAGGCAAAGCTCCCGTGCTGTTGCATCTTGTTTTCTAAAACCATCTGCCGGCACGTCATCCGTCTGTTCACGTCAGACTGAAGACCTGTAGTTCAGCAGCTAGTCTCAGCCCAGAGTGAGCTTTTTTCCTGCCCCCCCCCCCTCCCCCCCATCTTTCTGAGCGGCTGCCTGTTTTACTGGGAGCGCAAATCAACAGAGGAAGGAAGCGTTACAGAGACATAATTGCACGGCTCTCACTCGCAGGTTTATTCAACACAGAGATGGATTTCTACCTGCGAGTGTCGAGTCTGGAATGTAATCCAATTTTGACAGAAAATGGTGATGTGTTGGTTGTGATGATAAGACGGAGAGAGTGTTTTGGGGAGGTGGGTTCCTTTGCATAAATATGTTATTTTCCGAACGACCGCAATCTCGGCGTGTCGACACGCAGAGCGACATTTTCAGTCGACAAGCTGTCAGCAGGAGGGTACGTGGGTCAGAGCCAGTGAAGGGTGCCGATTCTCAGGCGCCTCTCTCCATCCAGGCTGAGCCACAGCTGACTCGGAATCACTTAATCACATTTCACTCAATGGCTTCAATCGTGAGAGAGAGTGGTGGTTAACTTGGCAACTTTGGGGGGGGGGGGGGGGGGGCTTTTTTTCCCTCCACAGCTTTCCTCTGTAATCATCTCCAGCGATGGTTTCCGAAGCACAGCTGCGCATGAATATTAAATGCACGGCTATCACCGCTGCTCATCGCGGGGGTCACTGAGAGGAGCGTCTGGAAAATCATCAAGCTTGTTTATGTGCATGCTGCTCCATCCAAGGTGCTGCTCAACGGTACCTGGTGTAAGGTTGCTACTACTAGACCTTGTTGTTGTTGTTAGGGTTGCTGATGTTGTTTTTGCCAGTGACTTTGGCTGTTGCCAAGGCAGAAGGATACCTGTTTCAGGCACCAGGCAGAAAAGGAATCAAGGCTGTGACTCTGGGGCTGTTAGCAAATAGAGCGGTGCTTGGGTATGGGACCTACAGCTGCAACACCACCTTCACTGGCATAAACTGGTGAGAGGTATAGCTTGCAAAATATAAATGATCCATGAATGTAGAGGTAACAGAACATCTAGTACAGGGGTTCCAACTGGGAACAGAGTTCTCATCTCATATTCTTTTCTCATCTCATATTCAACACACAGGGTTTCCCCAGTGGCACGTGTTCATTGGCTCAGAGTGAAATGCAGCTCCCGTTAGCTATTAATACCCAGATCCACACAGCCATTTTTAAAACAAGGACATTCCTGTATGGAAACCGCAGAGGTGGCATGAAACATAGGCTTTTATCACAATGACATTCTGTTGTCTGCGCCGTGTAATAACCACAAGGGGGGGCCCTGAGGAGTCACCCCCCTACCAGAGAGTGTGTTTTACAGACGCCCCAGCTCCTGGTGCGGGAGACAGCCTATATACTACTGCACTGACCTACATCCCCGTCTCATCTGGTACTGGGACACCAGGCTGGGAGCGTGCACCAGCACAGAGCAGCCATTGTTCCATGTGCTCAGCTGCCACTGAGCCAGCCAGTGTGTTGGACTGGGGAGTATCATATGAGGAAATGAATAGATACACAGTGGTAGGGGGTGAGTTTGCTTGACATGAAGTCAACAGGTGTCTTGTTTGACAAGAACAAGTGTGGAGGGAGAGAATAATGACTGCAGCAGTCACATTAGATTGAGGAGTCTACGGTCTGGTGACAGAGATTTGAAATGCCTGAACTGACTTATTTCCTTGTTTAAAAATCCAATCATGGACGCCGAGGAAGCATAAATCAACATTGCATAACGCGCTAGTGCTCGAGATGAGATTTCATTTTTTAAAAGCATCTATAAATGAGGCGAATACGCCTGGGAAACGTTGGAGTTCGGTGTTTCTTGATCCCCCTTATCGCAGTTAAAATCTGTCTCAGCATTCGAGCGTTCAATTTCCTACTAGTTGAATTTTTGAATGTCCCTAAGGTCCCCCTGAGAAGTGTTTACTGCAAATGGATTATAATGTAATGTAAAGCACTTATAACTTGCAGTTTACACATATGACTGCGATTTGTGCTTAGGTATGCGTGTAATATGTATAATGTGTGTGTGTGTGTGTGTTT
Source organism: Alosa alosa (assembly GCF_017589495.1). Taxonomy (NCBI): domain Eukaryota; kingdom Metazoa; phylum Chordata; class Actinopteri; order Clupeiformes; family Clupeidae; genus Alosa; species Alosa alosa. The sequence continues at coordinate 17,188,647 of NC_063191.1, forward strand.
TACAGTGCAATTTACAATTTAACTTTATTTTCATTTGTGTTCTGCCTCAAGTCCTGTTCGCGGAATGACCCTGTGGACAACCACGCACTGCGCTCATCTAAAACCCAGGATGACTCATACAAACTGCCGGGGCCTCTACTTTGGTTTGTGCTTTTGTTCCCAGTGCTCAGTCTTGTGTTCAGCACCATTGTTCCGAGCCAATATGCAGCAGCGAGAACCATTACCGTTACACGCCGCCATCTCCTGTGGAGACCTCCTGCCTGCAGCCTCTTCTATCCTGATGCCTTCTTCTCTTCTCTTTCATCAAACATTCCCATCTGTTCTCTCTCTCTCTCTCTACACTTCTCTTTTTCTTTTCCTCAATTTCAGAAACCGCCCTCACAAGCTTCTTGAACCTAATCTTGAGGTGAGAAAGAAAAACACATGTTCTTCTGCAGTCACTTCCTCCCCAGACAGTTTGCCTTAACAGCTACAAACTGACAATACCAGGCTGATGATAGACGCTCTCACAGCCTTACCGCACACCCCCACCCCCCTCCGATCAATGTCCCCCTTCAGATCCTTTAAGGCCTGGTATTGAGGCCAAAACCTGGCTCTGATAGGGATCTATGAGGGGAGAGGCACTCTGAGACACCCTCTAATGAGGCAAGACAAATGACCATCTCTCTGGCCTCGCACCGGACACGGGATTAAAGTGACGGCCGCTCGCTCCGACGGCCAGAAGGAGACGGTGCCTGTAATTTGGTCCCAAAGTGGTGAAGCGCTTATTTGGCTTAGAGGAGCCTCTGATGACACTCCATTAAGATGAAGATGGAAGCGCACAGCCGCGGCGGGGCGTGCGATAGATTCTGACCAGGAAATTGAGGACACAAGCAGGCCGGTAAATGGGCCTCATATGTATTACGTAATTGTGACAGACTCACAGGTCTCATCTAAACATGCCACACGGCGCACGCTGAGATGACTCATTGAAAATCAAGATTCAGGACAATAGAAAAACCCATTTCATGCTCTTATGCTCTCTGGAACAAAAACACACACACACACACACACACACATTCACACACACACACACACACACACATTCAGACACACACACACACACACACACACAAAGACACACAGACACACACACATTCAGACACACACACACACACACAGACAGAAAAGTACAGACACACATACACTCTTAAGCGCACACATGGACAATTATGGCTGCAGTTACTCTGACCATGGGCGATGATTCAGAGCAACGTGACGTGGTGATTCAGGAGTGAACAAGAGAGAAGAAAACGTCTGTGCACTGTACCTGTCTCTCCCCATAGAGTGTCATGGCCATCAATTTGCACCGCATGCTCATTACTCAACGCCAGCAAGCCACGCACCACCTGCCAAATGAGAGGGGTTGATTAATGAGAGAGAGAGAGAGAGAGAGCAAGAGAGAGAAGGATAGAGGGATGGAGAGAGAGAGAGAGAGAGAGAGAGCGCAAGAGAGAGAGGGATAGAGGGAGAGAGAGAGAGAGAGAGAGACACCAACCAAAAGAATGGCCGACTCTTCAGCTCTAAAACTTACAATAAAACCTTTCAGTGCTTACACAGCATGCAACACTGACAAGAAAACGAACGCAATGGGAGCGATGAAAACAAGCCTGGCGGATCGATCGCAGCCAGCCAGAGCGAGTTATGCTCCTCCAGAACATGATGATAAATGAACACTGTGGACTCACTGTAGAGCGCTGATGCTGTGTGATAGTGTGTCTGTGTGTGTGTGTGTGTGTGTGTGTGTCTTGTTTGTGTAAGTTTTGTAAGTGTGTACTGTATGTAGGGGGAGTGCTGCTGTATCAAGAGGCCCATGCAGCCCAGTAGCAGGTTGGCCTCATTAAAACCCCCAGCCTGCCCTGCGTCCTCCTCCTCAGCCTGCTGCCCTCTGGCCTCGGCCATGTGGAGGTGGACGCAGCCTCACCTGGGCCGGTGGAGCTCCGTCCAAACTCGACTCCGTGCAGGACTGGCCAGTCCCAGGTGGACTGAGCTCCCTTAATGAGGGCTAGACAAACCAGCAGAGGCATGAGGTGCTCGCGTGGGCCTCCGTTATCAGATCAATGGCCACATTGGAGGCAGGAGGCCGGGAGAGGAGAGGAGAGGAGAGGAGAGGAGAAGCGCGAAGCTGCAGTAGTATAGCGAGCACTAGCGAGGGCTCTGCTGGGGCCTAATGGAGGCAGGGAGGTTAAGAGTGCAGACCTGTGTGCTGCTGCTTTATGGATCCGGAGTCGTCCCACGCGGGCTAGAGAAGCTGCACCTCAAACAGTTCAGAGTCTGTGTGCTTACTCTTGGAAACTTAACCATTCAATTGTTTTTTTTTCTCTCACTACGTTCAATAGTTTACTGCATATGACGTCTGCTCCTGCTTTTTTTTTTTTATTTCATGCTGCTTGCATGCATACGTGTGTGTGTGTGTGTGTGTGTGTGTGTGTGTGTGTGTGTGTGTGTCACTGCTCACTTGTGTGTGTCCCATGCTGGAGGCGGCGATGAGGCCCTGCTGGAGGGCCTTGTTCTTCAGCCCGTGGCTCTGCTGCGGGCCCTCGCCGCCCCACTCAAGCTCCAGCATGTGCTGGATGACCTCCAGGTGGCCCCGCAGGGCGGCGTGGACCAGCGCACACTGCCCACTCTTATCCACATGGTCCACCTGCCGGGCACGCAGGAGCAGAACACTTTTATCAGGCCCTGAGCATGAACTAATGCCATAGCTATTTGTGGTATATAAGAGATGATGTAAGTTTAAAATAGACTGCAATATTTTCACACAGTGTCAATGCAGCATTTACCTTTCAATGTTGCTAATAAAAGCTGGCTTTAAAGAATAATAAGCAACAAAGAAATAGTCTTAATGTCACAGCTCATAAATCCTTTATCCCTGCACTAAGCTTTTCTACCTGTGAAGTAATGTAATACGGCTTCACGCCAGAGGGCAACTGCTTGTGAAATAGCACTCAATCAACTTGGTAACTTGATACCTTTGAAAAGCCATATTGTGCACAAAAGCTGTCTACAAACTACGAATCCCATGCCAACTATATTTATACGAAAAAAAAAGATTTAATCAATTCAATTTGTGTAAAGGAAATCAATGTCCTAGTATGCAAATATGTATATATTTAATATAGCTATACACATTATCTGGTTGTGCACATCCAGATAATGTCTCCTTTAAGATGCCCATCTCCTGGCCTCATCCTTCTCCTCAGCTGACTGACCTTGGCTCCCCTCTTGCAGAGCAGGCTGACCAGGCCCTGGTGTCCGGCGGCAGAGGAGAAGCACAGCGGACTCATGCCGTTCTCGGCCACCACGTCCACGCGCGCCCCGTGCTCCAGCAGCAGCGTCACCATCTCCAGGTGGCCCAGGTGTGACTGGACACACAGCACCGGCGCGTTGCCCAGCACCTCGGTGCGGTAGTTCACATTGGCACCGCCCAGCATCAGCAAACGGCTCACCTGGAGTGGAAGACAACCTGTGTCATTACCGAGCTTGGAGAAAGAGAATCTTGTTTTGTTTTAGGTTACAGACAACCACACCTAGCAAGTGGAGCACAAAGTAACACACATACGGGCCTATTATATACACTTAGAGAATATGTTGACAGCATCATACACACATATGGGCCTATTATATAAACTTAGAGAATATGTTGACAATGTGTGCTTTATGTTGACATGGGGCTCCAGCTCATCTTGTTTGACCTTTGGACTGCTACACATAGATAATGTTCTATGCGAGAGGGGAATATCAGGAAGTTGTGTTATAATATTCTATGCGAGAGGGGAATATTTGGAAGTTGTGTTATGTTGTTATAGTACGTTGTTATTTACTCTGTTACCATCGTCATAAAATAATATTCATTTAAAAAAAGGTAGCAAAATTGTTTAAACCACACCATTGCATGAATGACCATAAATTGCAAAACACCTCCACAACTGAATCAGTAAACAATTGTGAATCACAGTGAATCAAATACAAGGCAAGGATGGTTTTAAGGGAAACGGTTAACAGTCTCATAGTTGTACTTCATTTCTTGCATTGTGCATCTCCAAGCATGTCCTCTCAGAGACATGTAATTTCCTTTTTATGGAATTAGTTGAATGAAAAGCTGCTCAGCTGAACATGAAGATTGCAAATTACGAGCGCATTAAGTAGCACAAGTGCACTATCGCAATATTGTTGAGTGCATTAATCAGGCTTCATTCTTCTGCCTGATAAAGGAGACGCATCATAAATGATTCATCGGGGCACGGGACTGGGTCTACGGAGTGTTAACAGCAATGGGAAATGGAGTTTGTTTTATTTACCGCAACCTAATAAACGAGCGGGACGATTCCCGGAGGAGCACCAGAGACAATGAAAAAAGAGCTTTTCCGCAGCTGTCGTAATGACTGATACCCCTTTTTACATTGCATAGATCAAAGAGAGAGAGAGCAAGAGAACGAGAGAGAGATGGGGAAAAGGAGAGATATAGATGCAGTGTATTTTGGGGGAGCACAGAAGAGAGACATTTCATGACTAATGCTAATGGTTACAAAAGAAGAGAAAGAAAAAATATGAGGATCATTTCTGCTTTCAGCTAGCATACATCATTCCCACTAATAACCGCTTGTTGGGCTGGAGCTCTGCAATACTTCCCCAGCCCCAGCTGAGCGCGTGCTCTATGTGTCGGAGAGAGAGGCTACGCTTTTACATAAAAAAGTCATTTAGGCGCGTGTGCCATTAGCCTGCCCTTTTTGTTTATTAAATTACCACTAATCTAGAAAGGCCCTGTAATTACTTCAAATGGCAAGGCTTGCTTTTCCCGACATCATACTTCCGAGAAGGCAATGGATCAAAGTAATGGCCAAGAGTGCAAGTGGCATCAATCTATTGGTGTGTGTGTGTTGTGTGTGTGTGTTGTGTTTTCTGCCTCTGGCTTCACAGGGTGGTGGGCAGCTAGCTCACTGCTATAAGCAAGTTATTCCTAGAGAACAGATCACTGCACACTTCAAAAACTCCCAGCAACACACACACCCACACACACACAAAAGGGTGTAGGCAGGGTGGGCTCCAATGATGAGAGTCTCCCTCCAAAGGGCATTGAACCTTCCTTCTCCACTCTCACAAAGCAATTAAGAGAGGAGGGCAGGAGGGAGATAATGTCAGAATCACTCTTACATACTGTATCATAATCTCACACAAACACCCCTTATTTAGCAATGTGCACTGCTCTGTAAGAAGAAAGCGCTGACTCCACATTAGCCTGTTAGGCCATGCCCTCTCGTTCAACTTCAAGCAGCGCGCTTAATTAAAAATCCTCATCTGGAGACGCACCTCACAAGCTGGACTAACTTAAATGTTGGATGCAGCCCGGGAACGTGACGCGTGGACAGAGGAAGGTGTGTGCAGTTTAATTACCAGATGAAGCGCACCTGGCTGCTGGATATGCACAGGTTTATGCACAGCATGCTGTGTGCGGTGTGTCACATGCCATCTGTACTTACATGCTTCCACCACGACAATATATGGTTACACATTGAATCTTGCATGTATATAATTGGGAGAGGGAGAAGGAGGGAGAGAGAGAGAGAGAGAAGAGAGAGAGAGAGAGAGAGAGAGAGAGAGAGTGTGTAGGTGTAAAACGGTCTGTGTGTGCGTGTGTGTGTGTGTGCCACTCTTACCTTGACATTTGGTGTGTAGATGTTCCTGAGGGATGCCAAAGCAGCAGAGAGGCTGTCCGTGCTGCAGCTGATCCACAGAGCCTGCAGCACACTAGAGGACACACCCGTCTTCTTACTCTGACCCTACACACACACACACACACACACACACACACACACACACACACACACACACACACACACACACACAGAAAATCATGAAACGGGGACTAAATGCCATGATCTAGTCCCAAAGTTATGTTGCCAATGACAATGCAATGGCAACCAAATCAGCACATGGACTCAACCATTGTGTACAAATAGGAGAAATTGGACCATAGATGAGAACATGGACACTACCTTGAAAATGTGTGCTTTTAAGATGTGGTGGCCAAGCTCCATGGTCTGCTGGCGGTTCAGCTTCCCCTCTTGTCTTGAGAGCATGAAGGCCATGAGGGCGTGGCCACTCCTGTGATGACGGGAAACACAGAGGCACCCACAGATCCATGAGATGCCATTGGCTCATACGTTTCTCACAAAAGCAGAAGATGAACTCAGTATTGATGCAGTGTCTAGCAAGAGGAGGCTAAGTGGATGAATGCCACCCTCCCCAAGCACTCATGCTGTTTCTTTTAGACATGTCGTTGCCGCTCAATCCCACACCATTTATAGAAAAAATTGCCCCTCGGAGATAAATCAAGTTTTTTGAATTTGAATTGAATTGAATTTCCCTTACGGACATCTGGGAGCCGCCAGAAATCAAACAAGGATCAAAACCAGCCCTGTGCGGGCATCACACAGTGAAGAACTGTACGCAGTTCACCAGGTTCATGCGCACATTCCTGCAGTCTATTATTGGCGACAAAGCCGGGCGACCCAGCATAAGGGCAAAATCGGGCTACGGGGCCCCGACGCCGTGACAAAGCGCAATTGATTCGAGGTGCAACGGAGCTTGGCGACATTCACATTTGTTGTCTGTGCCACATCTTTTGTTTTTGGTCGTCTCCAACCCCTCCTGCACTCTCCACCCCCCTCTCAAGGGATGCCCTTTCATGTGGACATTTTCAGGCGGGATCACAAGGGGGGTATTAATTTCTGGCCACAGCGCTTTAATGTTTGTTTTCATCGGCCTCCTTTAGTACAGCCATTACCTCACCATTCTAGACCGTCTCAGTGGCCGGAAAGGACGCGCTGAGAGAGAGAGCGAGAGTGAGTGAGAGAGAGAGATGGAAAGAGAGAGATAAGGGAGAGAGAGAGAGAGATGGAAAGAGAGAGAGGGGGAGAGGGAGAGAGAGAGATGGAAAGAGAGTTGAGGGAGAGAGAGAAGGAAAGAGAGGTGAGGGAGAGAGAGAGAGATGGAAAGAGAGAGATGAGGGAGAGAGAGAGAGAGAGATGGCAGGAGAGAGGTGAGGGATTGAGCATCCTTGTGCTCTCTCCCCATGGTTGGCAAAGCTTGTGCTGGTGTTAATTAACAGCGAGCGTCATTAAAAGGCCACGCATGAATGACGCTCACTTTGATCACCACATAAAATCTGCAGCCATTGCGCCTGTGTGTGTGTGTGTGTGTGTGTGTGTGTTTCTTTTCCTCTCCTTTTTGCCCCTTTGATTCCCCTTTCCCATTTATTTCCCCTTTCATTTTTAACTTTTTTTTTTTTGGCACCGCCATCTTCAGTCACCTTTTTGTGGGTGGGTGCTGGCTGGCGTGATTTGAAAAGCGTGATGCGGCGCGGATGTGAGAGTCTCGGTTGGCCTCGAGGGACGGGATGGGGAGGCGGCACGCTAGAGCTCTGAAGAGGACAGGCTGCCACCTCCGAGACAGAGGGCCTCAGGTCCGCACTACGACCACGAAGCCACAGGCCAATGAGTCATAATTAGACAAAGACGCTGAACCTGACCTGACCTAAACCAACTGCACAGGGGACCCAGGAGGGTTAATTTTTTATTTATTTTTAAAATTGTGACGTTTTTTTGGAGTTTGAATTATCTGCCAAAACCATCTGAGCTAAAGTGGAACAAATGGCAGATTACATGTTAATATTTCAGACGGCTGCATGCATATTTCACACCCAAAAATCCTTTCATCCCCCCCCCACAAAAAAATAGAACCACCAGTGTCCTCTTTTTTTCTCTCCTAAAGCCTTGTTTGCACAAACTTTCCATCAGGTTCTCATTGACGAGTAAGAAATGAGCACCAAGCCAATTTCTTTTCTAGTTATGACAGGGGAAAACAGTGTACCTGTGGACTTCAGAAATGTCTGCTAGGGAATATGGTTTCCATCAGTAAATACCCAGTGCCGAGTATTTGAAGACCATCTCATTAAAACTCACATCCCTGAGTAGTGAGCAAATTCTCTCAGTTCCAACTTAATTAAGGGAATAATTAAAAGATGGTTCAAGCCGCCAGATGGCTCCGGCATTGATCTCTGAATCATGTTTATAGAAAAGCAGAGAGGGGGTGGATGAGGAGGAGGAGGAGGAGGAGGAAGACCACAGGCAGGGGCGTGTTTTAGTGTTGGACTCGGAGAGCCTAGAGGAAAGCCACAGGTCTGGGAGCAGGGGGGTTGTTGGACGGTGGGGGTGGGGGTGGAGAGAGAACAGTGGACAGGGTGGATACTGACGGTCCCCATGTTCCTGCCAAACTCCGCTCACGCCCCCCGTCCACCTTCCCAATGGAATGCAGCTTAAAGAACAGAGCGGGGAGAAGTATGGATGAGTCAGCCAACGTTTGAGGAATCTAGTTCAAAATTCACTCACTTTCTTTCTCTCACTCTCTTAGTTTTCTTTTCAGTCTAATATCACAGTGTTGCTAGGAGTCTGTTTCAGCAATATGGGTATATGTTGTATCTATAATACATGGGCAAATCTAGATCTATTGTAGACCAGACAATACTTGAAGCTATATTGCTGAGTCATAAGGAATAAAATAGAGGGATGGGTTGATTACAATGTATGACAAACAATTCAAAGAATTCTGCACCAAACAATCTGTTTGTTCCATGGCCTTTTCAGAAGGTTCTGAATGGACCCTGAATGCTATTAGTCACTAAACAGGCAGTTGTTTCTGAAAAGGGCTTTTGTAAGTTCGGTCTCGCAGGGACAATGGCGTGCAGCATCTCCATTTATGGTAAAAATACAAGGCCCCAACACGCAGCACAGCACAGCATTTGAACTCGTGCAATGTTATCATTTCACCAGAGCCTGAAAGCTCTAGCTCAGATGTTTCTTCTCCGCGCTCGGAACCGAGGCCTGGCGGAGGGTTTCCATTGTGTTTCGGTGGAGCTCATTACCGAGCTGGGTAGAACACAGCAACACATTCCTCTCCAAATCAACCCCCCCCCACCACCCCTCCCCAGCCCAGTTCCTTTCATTCCATCTCATTCGGAGGAACTCGGTGAACCACAGCGCAGAGTACATTCGCACAGAGGAGAGACCTCATACCACTCTGTCCCTGTTTATTAGAGACTCCTGTAACAATGTACCTCTGGCTGTAAAGGGGAAGGAAAGGCTCAGATGCTAGCAGCAGTGTGTTTTGCCAACCGTTTGGCCACCCGTGGTGACAACACAGCACAGCTGTCACGTCGCGGCAAAAACTCACCTGGGGTCGCAGAGGAAGTCCGAGCTCTCGCCGTCGGCGCGCCACACCAGCCACTCGCGGAAGGACGGGTGGCAGAACATGCGCGTCTTGTCGCGCCGCCGGATGAGGAAGCCGGCGAGCAGCTCCACGCGCTGCTGAAAGTCCTCCCAGGCCAGCTCGCCGCGCGCGTTCCCGGCGTTGGCGGCGTGAAACAGCTGCTCGTCCGTCATGGGATGCAGCGAGGCCAGCGCCACGTTGAGCACGGGCAGGCAGCGCTCGAACGCCGCCTGGCTGGCGAAGCGCATGTTGCACTGGAGCAGGTAGAGCTCGGCCAGCGAGACGGGCACCACCTTGTAGCTGGCGCTCTTGATGACCAGGTGGCCGCGCTCAAACAGGTCGAGCGTCAGCTTCAGGTACAGGTAGGAGCCCTGGCTGCGCGACATCAGGTGGCTGCTGACCTTGCCCACGATCAGCGGGTCGGCCTTGCCGTTGAGCGAGATGTTGTTCATGATGTCTTTGCTACCGTTGATGCGGTACTGGATGTAGGCGTTCAGGTCCGAGCCGATGTCCTTGTTGTCGGGGTACTCGTCCAGGGATATCTTAGTGAAGGGCAGCAGGCTTGTAATCTCCTGTTGAAGATAAGGGAAGGAGGGGAAGAGGTTATGACTCAGCAAACCAGTGGAGGAGCCTTGCAGCATTAACAAAAGCTTCAAACGAGGTCAAAACTGACACTGTTGTCATTGAATTCATTTTTTTCCCTTTCCATTTAATGTAAGAGCACCAAGACTCAGTGTGTCATGGTAGCTTGCTGCACTTATAGCTCCTAACTCCTAACAGGGGGCCGACTGCATTGTGTAGACAGCACTGTGTGCATTTGATGTGGATGTGCACACACCCGTCGTCACGCTCTCTCTAGAGTCTGCTAGTCTGGCCCACATGTCTCCTTGGCCAGGAGTAACACAGGGCTGCAGCAGAGAAGCAGGTGCATTTCTCACTCACTGGCTTCATGCTCCATGTAGGGTCTGTGGTGGTGGTGGTGGTGGGTGTGTGTGTGTGTGTGTGTGTGTGTGTGTGTGTGTTGTGGCTGTGAGGAGTATGAGCCGGCACTAAGCACTGAGCTATCAGCCTGCAGCAGGCACAGCCGGCCTTGTTTGCAAACAAAGAGAGAGAGAGAGAGAGAGAGAGAGAGAGAGAGAGAGAGATGAGCTGAGACAATCCAGAGCCACCGTGAGACTTCTACACCTGCATTCTCTCTCTCTCTCTCTCTCTCATTCTCTCTCTCTCTCTGGCCCACTCTCTTCCCTCCCTCCCATTCTCATTTGACTTACACTGTGTCTATCTCTATCCCAGGGGCCCAAAACTCGATGCCCCTCCACCTGCCACTCAGAGCCCTTTGCAGACAGACATGCCGCCTGAGGATAGCACATTTGGGTAACGGTGTCAGTCAACATCAAAACTACACACTCATAGGTCAGGTGTGTAAATGCACACTATACATACGACACACACGACTCACACAGGAGAGTCAATACAAACAAATGTCTCATAGACAGCTCAGATTCCCACACACACACATCTCCCAAGCTCTGCTAGCAGGTCCAAGTAGATTAGGTATTAGCATCCCTCAGATTCAGGAGTAATTTCCTGTGCTGCTGGTGGACGATCTCATCAGAGAGACTCTCAACTTTTCTCATCAATGGCTCCAGCAGGAGAGGAGCCCAGATCTACACTCTCCCCCACACATCACACACACACACACACACACACACAACAAACAAAAACATAATCACACATACACACAGCAGACAAACAATTTGGAGACGAGTGATGGGGAGCCTCAGACCTCTCTCTCCATATGGCAAGTTTAACCTCTCACAGGCACAAGATTAATATCGACCGCTGTTAACACAGCCGATTATAAAAATACAAAAGATAATGTTTCCACTTCCTCTCTCTCTCTCTCTCTTTCTCTTTCTATGTCCCTTTGGTCGTCTCTTGTGTCACGCACACACTAATAAACAAAGACGGTCAAAACAGGATTAGATTGCAGGACACGGATTCCCGGGCTTAGATGAATGCAATAAAACAAAACAAATGGGAGAGAGAGAAATCCCAGCGGAGAGAGGATCAACAAAAGGAGGTCAACTCTCCGCAGACTAACACCCACTGCTGTCTGCAGAGACAGACAGACAGACACACACTGCCTTGTTCTGTCCATAATGGTGTTCTTGAGTACATAGTTATCATAATATTAGTTTATCGCTTTCAGAGGCTACAGCTTTTAGATCCAGCAAAGACAAGGCACATGTACTGTACAGAGCTCCTCCTTGACGTGCACACACTGTTAAGATCTGAACTTGCCAAGCTAACTCCCTGTACTCTATGCTGTCCATGCTATGCATCTCCCATGCTAGCGGAGGGGGGTCTAACAGAGCCTGCTGAGGAACTACAGCATACTGCCCTCACAGGGCGCACCTCCTCCCTGGTGCGCTGGTGATGGAGTACCGAACTGGACTCCCACCCGCCAACCCCTGGAGCAGAGGAGCGTCCAGATCTCTTGAGCGGAGCTGTCCTGGGGACACTTCTACTGGCGCTGCTAATGGCGCTTCACTAAGCAGTAGGCGGAGTCAACAGGTGTACTATGCACTCTGAGGAGGAGGAAGAGGAGGAAGAGGAGGAGGAGAGAGCGGCTTCCGGCTCTGGTGGTGGGAGAACGCTAGTACTTCATTACCGTGTCATAAGACAGGGTGGATTGTTTTTTAGGGTTAGGGTTAGCTTTTGTCTTTTGGCAAGGTCGAAACACAGTGCCACTGGAAGAACAAGGCAACAACCTAAACCAAAATCTCACTCTGCCAGCATTACAGAAGGTAGCTTAAAAACAAATTACTCAATCTCAAACAGATTCACACAAATGCTGTTTTTTTTCCAGGTCATCTTAGTATAATTAATCGCGAGTTGTGGTTGGTTGGTGTGCAACTAATTTGTCTGACAGCAACTGCCCTGACAACTCTCTCCCCAAATGCCCCAGAGAGTGATCTGCCCTGACAACGCTCTCCCCAAATAGAGAGTGATCTGCCCTGACAACGCTCTCCCCAAATGCCCCAGAGAGTGATCTGCCGCCCAGATCCTCACCAGTAAGTTGACCCGCACGGTGACAATGAGCTTAAGCCACGGGGGGAACTTGGCGATGATCTTGGTGATGAAGGAGGCAATGGTGTCTCCGTAGTCGGGCTTGTGGAACTCCGCCTCATTCAGGCCGTCCACCAGGATGATGAGGTCCTCCTCGGGGATCTTCCTCTCTGTGGAGTGCACACACACACACAAACACACACACACGCACGCACACACACACGCTGGTCAGCACAGCTATCAAGAACATTACAAAGATTAAATAAAAAAAAATACCAGTCACTGCTTAGGACACCTAGGCTGAAATGTTATAGGCTATAATTGTTCAATCACTGAGTTTTCCCATTAACAAAAGCCTAGATGAAACCTGTAAACTATACTGCATGGCCACTGCAAAACGCTCTGTAGCTCCTGAATTTTCAGCTCAGTTGGTTCACTGATCTTCAGTTTGGCATTTCATTCAATAAAGACATCCACCTGGGAGGTGGGTTGGTCTGTTCCAACCTACAGCACCATTCAATGAGACTCAGATTGCATTCCAACAGTCAATGTTCTAGGGGTAGAGCTTTTTACTGACATATCCTGCAATGCAGGGAGGTGGGGTTGGGTCTGTTCCAACCTACAGCAGCTTGACAGTGTGTGTGTGTGTGTGTGTACTGTAGGTGTAGGTGTGTGTGTGTGTAATATCCTAACAGTGGTGCAATCGCTCTCTCTGACGAGGCTAAAACATTCAGCTCATTTCTGAGTTGCCTCGTTACGCATGGATGTCTAGATCTGTCAGGTGACTAAAGTGTGAAAAACAGAAAGGGAATGAAACGATAACTCAGAGGAGGGAGAGATTCCTCCCTCTGGCAGCTCAAGGTCCAAACCCTGTAGACATTTCTAGAAAGAAACTACATTTCTGCTGCGCTTTGAACACTGCGATCTACAACGTTATGGACCAAAAAAGATCCAGCACTCTTCGAGCCTAGCACCGATACTAAGAGGAGGTCATTGCGGTGTAGGACACAATGAAACCTTTCCTCAGTATCGACCCTCATTTTGCTGACCATTGCTCCTGCGGTGAGACAGGCGACGAGGGAGAAGTGAGCTGCACCGATCCATCATGTTCTAGTCCGGTGGTCCCATCGCACAAGTAACTTTCCTGCCCCCACACACACACACACACACACGCCACACACACACACACACACACACACACACACACACACACACACACACACACACACACACACACACACACACACAAACACACACACACACACACACACAAACACACACACACACACACAAACACACACACACACACACACACACACACACACACACACACACAAACACAAACATTTAACACACACAGGCTACTGGTCGATTCACAGCGCAGTCCATGTTATTTCCGTCCCGCAGGCACGTGGCTATTTATCTACACATCTTGGGCCCCGACTAGCCATAATACAGTATTGATTATGTGATGGAGAGGACTAAGAGAGGGGCTGTGCTCTGTGTACACAATCCTCAGGTGACCTTGAGATTGTCAGCCACGTGTCTGAGGGAACAAAAAAGAGAAAAGAGTCGGCGGAGCCTCATGGGACCTACGTTTCTCCACAGGGATGGAACATTCTATCCATAGACTGCAGGAACAGAAAAAAAAAAAAACACCCGAAAGAGTAATGGACACTTGAGAAAGAAAACCTATTAAGTGTGACAATGACTCAAATCAATACTTCATGCTAACATGAGGCCACTACACTGAAGCAATTAACAATGTTCCAAGCCATTGTACAGAGATGGCTCACTCACTTAACCTATTCGCTGGGCTATTACTCGAACTGCAGCAAGATGGAGCCTCCCTTTTGTGTCCTGATCAAGCTGCAAGATTTTTCAACTGACCTTGAGGTCGTCTTACTCAGACGAAACAAATAATGTGAGCTCCCTGGCAACAGTTCTTAAATAATTCTGAGCAGACAAGGTTTTTACAGACAACTGTGGCAAAGGTGCGCTCAACAAACCGAGACAAAAGAGCGCTAGTAAAATTGTGAACCCACTTTATGTTCAGGGACTGTTGCCAGTGACTCATCTGCTCATATGACTCATTCATTTAATTCAATGGTTCACCAACTGCCATAAAGGCAATTCAGGCTAGAGGAGCAGTCAAAATACAAAAAAAATGATCTGTTTTTTATCATTTTTGTCCTTTTCTATTGGCAGGTTAACTGTCCTACACCCCTACCCCCATGTCAGTGGGATAACCCACAAGATGGAGATCTTGGTAGATTGAACACGAGATAAAAAAATATATTTCACAGGTACACAAAATCATTAATACCTTAATCTTTTAACCTTAATCTTTAATAGTGACAGCGCCCAATCATCTAACAGCCAGTTGATATCCTGACATCTGTCCAGTCAAGCCTGAGAGGGATAAGGATCAGAGGATATCGTCGCCCCCCCTGAGTCCACTCTCCTGATCATGGTGCCACGGTGGACCGGGTCTTACTTGGCAAGCAGGCTGGGCAGGGGTTCCAGCCAAGGGCGGAAGGCGTGTCGAGGGGTCCTGGGGCAGGGAGGCTGGCTCAGCATGCTCTGCAGATGCGGCTCCCGGGAACTCAGGTGAAGCCGGCGCCCGGCGCCCTGCAAGCCCGCCACCTGTCTGAACTCCTGGCACCAGGCACGCGATGTTGTCCTGGCAGTAGTGGTAGCCACCACCAGAGAAGAGAGAGAGATGGAAAGCGAAGAGAAGAGAGAAGATGGAGAGAGAGAGATGGAGGGATGGAGGATAAGATGGAGGAGGAGAGAGGAGAGAGAGAGAGATGGAGAGAGATGGAGAGAGAGAGAGATGAGAGAGAGAGAGAGATGGAGAGAGAGGATGGAGGGATAGAGATGGAGAGATGGAGAGAGAGATGGAGAGAGCCAGAGGATGGAGAGAGAGAGAGATGGAGGGATAGAGATGGAGAGAGAGAGAGAGAGAGAGAGGAGAGAGAGAGAGAGATGGAGGGATAGAGAGAGAGAGAGAGAGAGATGGAGAGAGAGAGAGATGGAGGATAGAGAGAGAGAGAGACAGAGACAGAGAGAGGGAGAGAGATGGAGAGAGATGGAGAGAGAGAGAGAGAGAGAGAGATGGAGGATAGAGAGAGAGAGAGGGAGAGAGATGGAGAGAGATGGAGAGAGAGAGAGAGATGGAGGGATAGAGATGGAGAGAGAGATGGAGGGATAGAGATGGAGGATGGAGAGAGAGAGAGAGAGGAGATGGAGAGAGAGAGAGAGAGAGAGATGGAGGGAGAGAGGGTCCAGAGAATGAAAGAGGAAGGGGAGGGGTGGGAGAGAAAAAGGTAAGTTGATTAATTTTCGCTGGGTCCCCAATGGGAGGTGGTGGTGGGGTTACTGCGTCATTGGATCGATTGGTTAGAGGT
>NC_063191.1:17209434-17224434 GCF_017589495.1 Alosa alosa
GGTCAGGAAGAGAGAGGAATAAAGGTGTGTGTGTGTGTGTGTGTGTGTGTGTGTGTGTGTGTGTGTGTGTGTGTGTGTGAGACAGAGAGAGAGAGAGAGAGAGAGAGAGAGAAGAGAAAGTGTGTGTGACAGGGGGAGCTCACCTTTAATGTGGACAATCCCACAACAATATACCAATATAACAATACCCCACTCCCCCACACCCCGTCCCCTGAGGGCTACAACTGGAACAAAGAGAGAGGGAGCGAGAGAGTGATAGAGAGAGAGGGAGGGAGGAAGGAAGAGAAAGGGAGCGAGAGAGTGAGAGAGAGGGAGGAAGAGAAAGGGAGCGAGAGAGTGATAGAGAGGGAGAGAGGGAGAGAAGGAAGAGAAAGGGAGCGAGAGAGTGATAGAGAAAGGGAATGAGAGAGTGATGGAGAGAGGAAGGAAGAGAAAGGGAGCGAGAGAGTGATAGAGAAAGGGAATGAGAGAGTGATGGAGAGAGGAAGGAAGAGAAAGGGAGCGAGAGAGTGATAGAGAAAGGGAATGAGAGAGTGATGGAGAGAGGAAGGAAGAGAAAGGGAGCGAGAGAGTGATAGATGAAAGGGAATGAGAGAGTGATGGAGAGAGGAAGGAAGAGAAAGAGAGCGAGAGCGAAGGCTGAACATGTGGCTTTTCAGCCCTTAATGACGCCACATGAAAGGCCGCCTCCAGGGACTCAGGATTCCAACTGTAGCTTTTTCTCAGAGGCATAAAGAGCCTTGCATGCATGCAATGCAGACCCAGGCCTCTGTGTTTGTGTGTGTGTGTGTTTATGTGTGGGCTACGTTAGATCAAGGACAATTGATCTTTGAACACCAAATCAAGGTGTGCTTTCAAACAAGTGAGAGAGAGAGAGAGAGAGAGAGAGAGAGAGAGAGAGAGAGAGACAGAGAGAGAGAGAGAACGAGAGACAGAGCGAGATGAGGTGAATTTAGCTAGCTTCTACCTTGTTTTCCCCCTGCGCTCAACTTTTGGGTGCATTTACTTTTTGGAATGAATGAATGAATCCATAATTGCTAAAAATGGTGGAATCTGGTGCATACTGAGAGCGCATTGTTGCACTAGCACGCCTCAGATATAAAATGTCCGTCTGCTAATCAGGCTCAGATGAATGGGCGCATGTGGAGCCCTGGGAAGTGACAAAATCAGCTCTCCAAAAGAAGTCGCAGTGCCTACACATAATATCTGCCCACTGTTCACAAAGTGTGCCACTCACAACAAAGAACACAGAAGCATTGATTAACAATTTAGCAATTTCACCACAGCAGGACTGATCCTCCTAATTTATATTCAAGCAACAGTGATGGTGTTACTCCTTATGATAGATCACTGTCGGAGTGTGTGTAGAGTGTGAGTAAAAAGTGTGTGTGTGTGTGTGAGTGAAGGGTGTGAGTAAGTAAAGTCTAGTGAGTGTGTAAGTAAAGAGAGTGTGTGTGAAAGTGGTTAGTGGGGGGTGAGAATGTGAATAAAGCGTGTGTGGCGTGAGTGTGTGTATGTGTGGTGTGTGTGTGTGTGTGTGTGTGTGTGTGTGTGTGTGTGTGTGTGTGTGTGTGTGTGTGTGTGTGTGTGGTGAGTGTATGAGATGTGTGTATGCGTATGTGTGTGTGTCTGTGTATGTGGTGTGTGTGTGTGTGTGTGAGTGTGGTGAGTGTAAGCGGTTTGAGTGTGTGTGTGTGTGTGTGTGTGTGTGTGAGTGTGGTGAGTGTAAGTGGTGTGAGTGTAAGCGGTGTGAGTGTGGTGAGTGTAAGTGGTGTGTGTGTGTGTGTGTGTGTGTGTGTGTGTGTGTGTGTGTGTGTGTGTGTGTGTGTGAGTGTGGTGAGTGTAAGTGGTGGGAGTACCTTGGCAGCCAGGCGCCTGACGGCCTCCTCCCTGCGGCGCTGGAGCTCAGGGGTGCTGGGGCAGCTGCTGCTCAGGGTGTTGGTGGCACTGGGGGGCGGCGTGGGCTGGGGGGGCTGGGACAGGGGCAGGTCCGAGTGCCCACTACCACCTGCAGCACAGAGATGACCAGTTCAGATCTCAGATACCCAACATCTAGCGACACTGGTTTGAACGAGCACTAAATGCACCAGAGATTTTGATGCAGCATTTATTTACTTTCATAACTGATTTATATATGACAATTGACACCAGAATCTTTGTGAATTTCTTGTCTTGATGCAAATGACAATTAAGAGATGTCATTTTGCATGGAATATCTCTTAACATCATCCCAAAATGCAGAAGGTTCCAGATTTCATGGATGTTCAACAAAAAACAAAAACAAATCAAAAGTGCTCATCCCCTTGCAGGAGAAAGCCATCCTGCAGCACTACACTAATTCTTTCCACTAATTCAGAGTCAGGTTAGAGAGTTTAATCCAGCAGTCATCGATTCTGATGGCAATTACCAAAATGAAGAGGGCAGGTGGGATTAGCCCACATGTGGCTGCTGGGGCGGATTAAAAGATTCAGTGGTCGGGGCTGGACGAAGCTCCTCTGAGGCTGCTCTGCTCTGGGGTCAGATGAGCTCCGGTAAAGCTAAATACCATCCTGTGCATCCCATGGCAGCCATCATAAGGCATCAGTTTATGGCTGGAGCTCACTCGATGGCTCTGCCTGCTCATAAACCTGAAGTATTTCATCTCTGACAACTTAACGAATAGATAGGAACCACTCCAAGATTGTTTAGACTTCAGAGCCCTTAACTATAGGATCAGTAATATCGTTGCCTATGGAACTGAAGAGCCACATAAATGCAGCCACTGCCCATTCCTGCCCATGCCCCTGTGTGCTGCCTTGGCTCAGACACACTGGATTAACAGGCAGATCATTGTCCTGATTGGAGGAACTTAACTCAATGTGCTATTTGTTCCCCTCTATCCCAGAGCCCGGGGCAGTCACTGGGTTGAACTGGTGAAATGTGAGAATTACACTAAACAAACCAAAATTAAAAAATGATCTCAATAACCTTGGCTCATTTAACCTCTTAGAGCTAAATGTCTTACAAACAAACTTCAGGAATTTAAACCTCTCATTTTAGCTTTCTGGGAAATGTTTTTTTTCCCCCCAGCAAATAGCATATTTCATCACTAAAACATTAACTGTCAGCAAGAAGGAATTTCAAGGGGAAATGCTCTTTGCAAAGCCTGTATTTTTTCAAAGGAACCAGTGGGAAAGCGTTTCCTGTCAGAGTGCAGAGGCCTGATTAGGAGGGTGTTTCTGAAGGTAAGGCTCATCATAAAGAGACAGATCTATCTACAAAGATGATGACCATGATTATCATTTCTCTCTCTCTCTCTCTCTGCCTGCCTCTGCCTCTCTCTCCCTCTCTCTCCGAGTGCCAATGGGGGATGCTCAAGAACCCTTCAGGGGGAAACAGGAGCTCTTAGGAGGCAAAGTGAGTGTGTGCTCACCCTTGGGGGAGGCACTGGGGCTGCTGGAGGCGATCTGGCGCATGCGTCCGCCGTGGCAGCTCAGCGCCACCAACCGTGAGATGATGGCCGTCTTGCCGAAGCCCACGCTGCCCACCACCACGGCACCGCGGCTCTCCGACACTGACGCTGCCTCGCCGCCCCTCAGCGCGTCCTCCAGCTCCTGGAAGAGCCAGTCGCGCCCCACGAACACCGAGTCGGTGGTGATGCTGGGCACCTCGAAGAGCAGCGGCTTGAGCATGATGTCTGCCGGCTTGTAGGGCGTGAAGCGAGCTGAGGAGGAGACAAGGAGACAAGGAGAGAAGCACACACACAATAAGACTATAATCTATTTAAGCAACATTGACATTAGCATTCATTTTCATCTTTCAATCACCTTCATTAACTTTACAACATAAATTCCTATTGTGAGCAAAATGAACAGCATGTTGGAACAGACTATTGCAAGCATGGTGAACATTTTTCTCCTGCCTCAGGACACATCCATGCCTCACCTGGGGATTGGGAGGAGGAAGAGTCTATTTTGATTCTTTTATTCTGATATTGTAGCGATGTCATGGTGCCATCTGTTCCACACTTTCCATCAGATCTGATTAATTTGCACCAGCAGGCAATGACACGGACACAACCGAGAGGAGAGAAAAGTGCAGCACTGCTCTGAACACTTCCAACATACTGAGGCTGCATGGCATCTGCTCTGAGCCCCAGCATTTTCCAACACACTGGTTTAATGTGGCTAGGATCAGTGGTGTAGTCTACGTGATACGCAGGACTACACAGTGTACCCACTTAAAAAGCATCACCATCTCAGTATACTCACTAAAAATAGGCAAGTATATGTATTAACATTTGGGGTTGATCACAGCATACCCACTACAGCTGACAAGACTACATCACAGTATACCCACTACAGCTAACTAGACTACACCACTGGCTAGGAATAAATAAATAAGTAAATAAATAAATAAATAAATAAATAAATATTTGGACCCCAGTTCCTCTTGTCTGAAAGTTGCTCACTTTTCCATTTTCTTTCAGACTTGGAGTGTGCCCTCTGACCATTTCATCTTGGGAAGTTGAAGGGGCGAAGGGCTTTGAGTATCCTGCTGTGCAAAATCTGAACTGAAAATCCATTTCTCTCTCTCTGTCTCCCTCTGTTTCTGCCTCTTGCTGACGGACTGGCCTAAAACATAACACCTGCTGCTCAGGGCACATCCACACACGTCCTGTGGGAGTGAGAGGAGGAGGTCTGGAGGCTGCCACTCGGAGAGCCAGTGTGTGAGAGAGGGTGAAAATGAGTGAGAAACAGATAGAGCTTGTTACAGGGAAACAGAAAGAGAGAGGGACAGGGAGAGAGAAAGAGAGAGAGAGAGACAGAGAGAAAGAGAGAGAGGGGGAGAGGGGAGAGAGATAGATGGCAGGGCTGGGTACCTTTCACATCTACAGTAAACCAATATCGAAGAGAGAGAGAGAGTGTGTGAGAGAGAGAGAGAGAGAGAGCTGAAGAGAAGCCTGCCTCCATCTCCTTTGCTCACAGAAATCACTACACTGATTGCATTAGGCAGAAAGGTGCCGGCCAGTTGTCAACGCCTCAGGCAAATTTCAAGAGCCAGCAACTTCAGCTAGCGCCGATGTGAAGACAGCGAATCGAACAAGCTGAGAAAAAATCCGTAGCGCATTATGCACCGGCTCACTGCCACCCTCGGCCAGAACGCCAAAAACATCTTCCAGGTTAAACACACCCGTAACATATTAGCTGGCTAACATGGTTAGCTAACACTCTGAAATGGCCCATAGCTGGCTCAAGCCAGCTGATGGTGTTTCTGCACCAATTACTGGCTGGAGATGGGCAATGGACGTCAGTAAGCATCGCTCCTCTGTCAGTCACCGGTGCTGCCGATTAGATGGCGAAGTGAACAAACTGCATTTTCACAACCAAAGGTAAAAAACTAAAACAAACAAAAAAGAAACACACACACACACACACACACACACACACACACACACACACACACACACACACACACACACACACACACACACACACACACACACACACACACACACACACACACAACTTTGGTGTGTGAGGGGGAGGCAAAGGTTTGTTTGTAGAGCCTCCATTGCAACTCTCTCAAGGTCTGAGAGCAGAAAAATAGAGAAATTCTTCCGAAAAGCGGGCCGTTGCACAACTCCAATGTTTGCATAGTCTGTGGGGGGTTTACATATCAGTCTGCCACTCTCTGGAGGGCCCACATCAAGAGTGAGCAACGTTTAAACAGAGCGCCGGCGCTCGCTAATGCCATCCTGCATTATTAATGCTCTGGGCTAATATGAATTTCCTTTGCTTTCCTGACAAAGACGCCAAAAAACCACAATACTACTCCCAAAACAAAACCAGGAACAAAACACACATAAAAGAAGCGCTTGACGGAACTCTGAACGTGAACAGCATGCCTTGACACAATACTGGGTCCCCAAACAGTTTGAGGTGACTGGAGGTACTGAGTTTTTTCCTTCTTTTTCTTTTTCTTCTTCTTTTCAAAGAATCAACAGGCGCTTGTCTGTTTTTGTGCATGAGAGCCGTGGTGGGCTCCTTACCTTTGGAGTCCTGGGGTGCCCGGCCTCCTGTGTTGTGCCAGGGCAGGCGGATGGACGTTCGCAGGGGAGTGTTTCGCTGCTCATCAAGATAGCTCAGGTCTTCCAGTTTGGTGGAGCTTGTTGCTGTGAGAGGCAAGGGAGAGTGGGAGAGAGAGAGAGGGGAGGGGGAGAGAAGGAGAGAATGAGAGAGAAAGTATACATTAATCCTCAGTTGAAGGCTACACATACCTTGGCACCCAAGCTGTACAGTACCCTGCTTGTACAGGGAGGGGGGAAAAACAAAAAAAAACAACAAGAGAGCCTTGCCTTTGTCACAGCATTGTCACAGAGTGGAGATAACATCATTTTTTCCCTGAGACTGAAGTACAGACAAGAGGAGAGACTGTGTGTAGTATAGCTGAAACCCTATAGGCGAAAATATACAGAGAGATTTAGAGAGAGGGAGGGAAGGAGTGAGGGAGAGAGAGGGACAGAGAGAGAAAAATGGGCACAGACTAATGTCTATGGATACAGTGCACGCAGACTTTAATGGTTATACAACTGCTCTCACAGCTGTTGCCTTTACACAATCCCTTTATAGTTTACCAACAAATAAACAACAACGGCAGAAAATAAACACTGAAAGCTCAGTTTAATTTGAACTGACAGGCAGAGGATGCCACAGATGGAGTTAGAAACTGAGACAGGCAAACAGAGAGAGAGAGAGAGAGAGAGAGAGAGAGAGAGAGAGAGAGAGGAGAGATAGGGACAGAAGAGAAGAGGGACTCTGACGACCAGTAACTGAGAATTGAGGTTACAGGTGCAGTTGTCTCCTGATTGCATATGCAGCGAGTAAGTTGGGTGGCAGGCACATCGTCCCTTGTAGCTGCCACGCCAGCGTGGTGGGGAGATGCCAAACCAGTGAGCAACAGATGGCAGCTTTCAGACACAGAGCCATTCCACCGGAGCCCCGTGCCAAAGCAAGCCCACATTACATCAACCCGCCCGCCATTCTCGTGACGGGAGAACTGCCCTGGATGACCGACGGCACTGAGAGGGAGGGAGAGAAACGGGTCACTGCACAGAGAGAAGCCTCAATGTGTGAAGCGTCTTCTCTCTCTGGGTTTGCTCTCTCTCTCTCTCCCACACACACACACACACACACACACAGAAAGAGACTAACAAACACAACAGACACACTCACAAACACATGCACACAAAGTGTCCGCTGTTCGTGGGAACAATGCCATCACCATGGAGACCATGTCCTGCTTAAATCAAAGGTCTGCTCGCGACTGGACAGAACTCAGATGTGCGTCGGAGACAGTGGGAACAGAGAGAGGAAAGAGGGAAATGGAGAGAGAGAGAGAAGTGTGGAGGGACTCGATGCTTTGACTTTCTAACAGGTCTCTCTCTCTCTCTCTCCATTTAATATTATCTCCACCCTCTCACACCTGCTCGCCCCTGTACTGCAGCAACGCATAACCCAACCACCTAGCCTCCACGCTCTAGCGGATTTCATGCTAATCAATTCAGCTATGTTCCATGTTCACTATATGCATTTCAAATCCAACGCAAAAAAAACATGCTCTGACCCATACTCTCTCTGTACAACATCCCACCCACCCCCCCTCAACCTTCCCACCCAGGACAACTCTGACCGGGGCTACTTACACTACATGGCTGGAGTCCTGGCAGAGGTGGGGAAGATTGAAGCCGTCCGTATTTCCAGAGGCGGCCAGGCGTCAGCTGTGTGGGGGGGGAAGGGGGGGTCCAAGGTTTTTTAACTCCCCCCCCCTTTTTCCTGAGAGACCCCCCCAACCCTACCCTCCCTGAAAAAGAAAGAGAGAGAGAGGGAGAGCTCCTAAGTAGCTCTGCTGACGGTCCACCTCTCCTCTCCTCTCACCGCATTCAACTGGTGACTAGCCGCGCACCCATCTCCTGCTCTAACGACCGAGGAAGCTAACGGAAAATAAAAAGAATGCTGCTCTCTTGATCTCTACTTCTCCCTCTTTTTACTCTCTCTCTCTCTCTCTCTCTCTCTCTCTCTCTCTCTCGCTTGCTCAGTGAAATGGCAACACCCTCCCTCCCTGGCCACCGAGCCGACACACAGATAAGGTGAAGGAGAAAGGGGGAGAAAGGGGGGAAAAAGAGGGAAAAGTGAAGAAAAATGCTCCGCGAGATCTCCTCCAGTGTGGCTGAGTAGAGTTTGCGCTGGGCAGCCGGAGAGGAATTAATCAATGATCCTCCCCGCCTGTGCTCCAACCACGAGAGAGAGAGAGAGAGAGAGAGAGAGAGACGGGAGAGAGAGAAACGGGAGAGAGAGAGAAAAGAGAAAGAGGAGGAGGAGAGAGAGAGAGAGAGAGAGAGAGGGAGGGAGGAGGGGAGTGCAGGGGAGATGAGGACAGGGGGGGAGAGAAAGCATGTGAGAGGAGAGAGGTACAATAGAACAGGGATGGAAGGCAAAAAGGCAAACCGGAGTGATGTAAGAACGAGAGGCTGGGGCTCATAGAGACAAGATAGACAGAAAAGGAGGGAGAGAGAGAAAGAGAAAGAGAGGGTGGGTGGGTGGAAGAAGGACAGGAGGAAACGAATGCGAGGGGAGGAATGAAGTTGAAAGAACCCACAACCAGCCCCATGCTGACATCAGTGGGCTGCAGAGATTCTCTCTCTCTCTCTCTCTCTCTCTCTCTCTCTCTCCCTCCCTCAATCTTTCTCCCCCTGCCTTTCACCCCTCCTCACTCTCCTTTTTTCCCTCCCTCGCTCTCTCAACAGATTCCGTGAAAATTGGTCAGCTATCTACCACAAATCACAACACATACCATTATGCCGAGATGGACAGTCTCTTCCGGAACACCTCTCTCTCTCTCTCAATATCTCTCTCGCTCTCTCTTCTCGCTCTCAATATTCAAAGGGCTTTGCAAAAATGACTCCAAAATGTACGCAAAACATTTGAGCGGCAGTTTCATCACTCCCCAAATAACTCAGCTGTGTGCATCTGACGGACCCATTAACATTCTCCCCCACATGACACAAGAAATGTCAGCGTTCGAACAGTGCAGGGGTGTCAGTAAGCATTTGGTCCCTCTCTCTCTCTCTCACACACACACACAATATTCATACTTCTCCCTTTCTGTATTTCTGTCTCTCTCCCCTCTGTTCTTCATCATACATTTCTACCTCTCTTCCCTTCTCCTCTCACTCCTCTACCCACAGATCTCTCCTCCTCTCTTCTGCTTTACTATGTGCTCTTCTCATCTCTTCTGCTTTAATATGTGCTCTTCTCCTCTCTTCTATATATATATATATATATATATATATATATATATAAAAATATAATATTAGCATCTTGTATGTGTGTCTGTGTGTGTGTATGTAAGCTGCTTTGAAGCTGTGATGTGTCAGTCAGAGAGTGCTCTGATGAAATCATGAAAATAGGGCTTTCTTGTGACACTGCCCTTTGAATATCTGTGTTCTTTTGTCTCCAGTGACGATAGCAGGGGAGGAGACACTGGGTGTCCGGCAGTTCTCCAAAATCTCTCTCTCTCTCTCTCTCTCTCTCTCTCTTTTGAGTGAAAGAATGGGCTCGTGTACTGATGGCACATTGGCACCCTGCCTCTGCCCCAACCCCCACCCCCACCCCCACCCTTACGGACAATGCCATGTGAGAGAGTGGGTCCAAGCCGAGCTGGAATTAAGGAAGTGAAAAATCCAATTGAGGCAGGGGAGCTCAGATGCCGAGATCTTGGCGCCGCCCCAACCCCTAAGATTACAGACAATTCCTCTGACCATCTACCGCAGCCAAACCAGTCGGTTGGCCTGTTTTTCCCCCACTGTGAGGGTAAATAAGAAAATGAGAGACAATATGATCACAGACCACAGACGGGGCTCTGGGAGAGCCCGACTGCACAGAAGCTAGTCTCTACAAATTTGCTGGACCTCAATACATTACTCCTTGATTCAAACCGTACACTGGTCTAATAGTGCTCTTCAGACACATTGTAGTCTAATAGTGCTCCTACACACTGTAGTCTAATAGTGCTCCTCAGACACACTGTAGTCTAATAGTGCTCCTACACACTGTAGTCTAATAGTGCTCCTCAGACAGGTAGTCTAATAGTGCTCCTCAGACACATTGTAGTCTAATAGTGCTCCTCAGACACACTGTAGTCTAATGGTGCTCATCAGACACACTGTAGTCTAATGGTGCTCCTACACACTGTAGTCTAATAGTGCTCCTCAGACACACTGTAGTCTAATGGTGCTCCTCAGACAGGTAGTCTAATAGTGCTCCTCAGACACACTGTAGCCTAATGGTGCTCCTCAGACACACTGTAGTCTAATGGTGCTCCTACACACTGTAGTCTAATGGTGCTCCTACACACTGTAGTCTAATGGTGCTCCTACACACTGTAGTCTAATGGTGCTCCTACACACTATAGTCTAATGGTGCTCCTCAGACACACTGTAGTCTGCTTCATCCTCATGTGCTGCTCTCCGTCCTAATACTGTAGAGGGGCATGGACGCTGGAGCATTAGTGGTCTCTGTATTTGAACAGGCTTGAAATATTTTAGTGGGCCAGCACACGGACATATTCTTGTATGTGCCCATAAAAAAACATGAGTTATGTTTTAAAGGAACTATGTGTAGGTTCTGAGGAACAATGTCTTCACATTTTGTGGCTACTTCTAGTTCATTTTTGTAATGCAAAAATCCACACCTAGCCCTGTTAAAGCTGTGATGTCAAAACTGCCTCAGCTTGAAAAACAATTGCATCGGTGCATTTATCATCGGATAAAGGATTAATAGAGCCTCCTAAATGTTATGACTGTAATCATAATACTCTCAACGATCATTCCAGCAAGAGACACACTTGTCCAGTGTCTGTTTCTCAGGTGCGTCCCCATGCCAGCACTACAGCATTGCTTGACCTGCTCAAACACTACAGAGGTGAATCAATGCTGAAAAACACTTTATTTTCCTCCTCCTCCTCTGTGCAGTAGTAACCTTCAAGCGATGGGGAGAACTTTCTGAAAAGAGAGTCCTCTCTGCTGCCCACGCTACAGTGACCTTTTGGAGAGGCGAGGAGGATGAAAGCCCTCTGTCTGTCCGCCACCGCAGTCGTCTCCACTCACACTGGCACGGTTCGATGAAGAGGGGGATGTGTGCGGGGGGTATGGAGGCCCAACGGGTACCTCCACTTTAGGTAACAACATGGTGGGAAAGGCGGAGGGGGTCAAGCCACATAACTTAAAACTAAATGGAGCGCTGGTGGTCGCCAGTATGCCTAAAAGCCAGACACAGAACCCTGCAGATATCCAGTGGAGATGATCAGCGCGATGGCTCAAAGTGTCTGTGAGCTGTGGAGAGCTTGGCTCTCCTTACTGGAGACCTGATAAAAGATCTGCAGGTATATGGTATGTTTAGGCTACAATAATTTCTGAAAATAAGAATGGCTGTCTTCGTGATGAATTCACTTCGTTATGTGATCACAGTTGTTGATGTGATGAAAGTGGCATTGGTGATTTCATGATGTGCAAATGTTCAAAACACACTTATTTAAATCATTCCAACATCTTGTAATGTGTGTGCAAATATGAGAGGGGAAAGAGAGCCCAGGGAGACCAAAATGTAGGCTGCAGTAAAATGCCTCTTAATTTTCATTCCCAAGGGTTTAAGGGTGTGTGTGTGTATGTGTGTGCGTGCATGTGTATGTGTGAAACCCTGCAGCCAGTGATGCAGACGGTCACACACACACACAGGTGCTCTCACACACACAGACATGCACACACACACAATCTGGGCGTCAGCCCAACACAATGGAGCGAGCAGTCAGTCACCTCAGCATTGGCACAGTCCAGAGAGTAGCCGGGCTAAATGAGGTGTACAGGGGAGAACCCACCTGTGCAGTCTTGGGCAGCCAGCACAGCAGCACCACGGCAGGGCACAGGGTACGCCTCTTACCGCAGCGCAATTAGCCCGACACACCACAGCAGCACTGTCATCACCTCCGAAATGAGGCACCAGGGCATAAAGCAACATTGATTGGTGGGAATTTAAACGCAGTACTGGGGTACAACTCATGTGCTGCAATGCAG
Source organism: Alosa alosa (assembly GCF_017589495.1). Lineage (NCBI taxonomy): Eukaryota > Metazoa > Chordata > Actinopteri > Clupeiformes > Clupeidae > Alosa > Alosa alosa. The sequence continues at coordinate 17,221,544 of NC_063191.1, forward strand.
AGTATGGCGTCAATCAGTGGTTACTATTTACTTAAATTGCTCTATCTGCTCTCGGGCCATGAGAGACGTTTAAAGAAACTCCCATTTCAATCGTTTCCTCAATCTTAAATCCACCCACAGATTGGCTTAACACCCGAGAGACCAGGAAATCACCCCCCCCCCATTACTTTGATATAAAGCAGGGACCCGCAAGTAATTTGGCCACTGAAAAATAAACACAGCTGATGTCGTCTGCTGATCAATATTGTTGTACACTCAGGGGGGAATGTGTCTGTCTGTCTTTGCCTTGATGTCTACCAGAAGAGTAGACTGAGGATAAAGAGCAAGGAATGTACAGAACCTCTTTTAGAGTCTCCTTCTGCTCCTCTTCCATCTCTCCTCCCCCCTCCTCCTCCTCCCCCTCTTCAAACCTGGGACCCCTGCCGGCCCCTTCGCTCCCTTGCGCTAATTCCATTTACATATTTGGGCTGTGCTACGGATCTCCAGTCACGGGCCATTCCTTTTGATGTGCTGAGGCCCAGGTGATGGAGTCGGGGGGCTGGGGGAGTTCTGGACGTGTGCCCAGCCCCCTGAGGGGGGAAGCGGCTGCCCGAGGAGCTCTTCCGGGGGGGGGGGGGGTGGCTGCTGGCCTGGGTAGGAATTACTGATGTGAGCCTCCCCGCTGTCTTTTCCCTGCTCAGGAGCGGTCACAGACACACAGGGATGAAGACGGTAGGGACTCAGAGCTACATCAAGGGCCGATGGTTCGCTGAGGCTAGGGAGCTCAAATTCCCCCAACCCCCCAGATTCTCTCCTGTCACATTTAACATCTGGCTCTCCTCCACAACTGAGTTACTATGACGGTGAAACGTGCGCACCTGTTCTAATCATTAATGTGGATACATTGCTGTTCCACTGTTTGGAAAAAAAAAAAACAGGAATTTTCCATCTAAATATCGGCGCGGTGCATCTGCTGAAGGCAGTGGGCAGGCAGCCCACTCTGCCTCCCAGCGGCCCCGGGTGTTGGAAGACACATTCACATTTTACACTTGAGATAAGACAGCAGCAGCGATAGCCCCGGCTCCAGCCAGACAGGACCCACAATGCTGGCCGGGAAAACAAGAGACAGTGTGACGAGAGAGCAAAGCTGAGGCCAGGTTCGGAGCTGGACCGGGTGTTTACTGGAAGATGACCCGTCCCTCAGGGTCCCTCCGGTCGAAACCTGGTCCCTGTCAGAGAGCGGATCAAGGGGGGTTGGAGACGGGATGTCTGTGTGCCGGTTCTGGAGCCCGTGCGCGTTAGCTCTCCATCTCGAGGGGCAAAAAAATGTCCCGGTGAGATATTTGTGCGGGAGATGAACACCGCTGGCATCCAGACGCCGGCGTAAAACAGCTTTGCAGACACGTCATGCTGGGAGGTAATACAATTAGGGATTTATTTCTGACGATTTAAGAGGGGCTTACGGGCATTAAGAGTCCAATCAAAAATGACAAAATATACTCCCGTAAGGCGGCTAACCCTCCTGCAGGTCTGCAGAGGACAAACTAAGTGCGAGAGAGACAGAGAGAGAGAGATGGAGAGACAGAGAGAGATAGAGAGAGAGATGGAGAAGAGAGAGACAGAAAGAAAGAGAGACAGAGAGAGAGAGATGGAAAGAAGAGAGACAGAGAGAGAGATGGAGAGACAGAGAGAGATAGAGAGAGAGATGGAGAAGAGAGAGACAGAAAGAAAGAGAGACTGAGAGAGAGATGGAGAGAAGAGAGAGCAAGAGAGAAGGATGGTGCTGGGTTGCAGCAGAAGTATTGATCTTGCGAGTTGTGCGGGGGTGGTGCTTAATTACCATTTGCCATTTGCTTACTTGTGTTCAGACAGGTGGTATAATTACTCGGAACGAACTGTAACTGCAGCAGATGTACAATTCTCCACATTTATGTCAAACACACACACACACACACACACACACACCACACACACCACCAACAGACCAAGATCTCATTTCACATTCAGTTCAACACACTTTAGTGAGGAGTTGCGTGAGTGGAACTGGTGATTGGCAATGGATAGATGTATTATGCAGACACGGAGATAAGCGCAACTGGAGAAAAAGACTCTTTGTTCGAAACGTGTGCACACACGCACACACACACACACACACACACACAAACACTACACCCCGCTGTCCACTCTCAGGCCGAAATTAGGAATCTTTCCTCGTTTAAGTAAATGTTAGGAGCAGACAAAAGACCAGAAAGAAGAGAAAAAAATAAATCACAAACGAGGCACATGCTGTGCTAGCGCTCAGGGCTCCAACGCTCTTGGAAATGGACTGCCGTTGTAGCTGTGGCCGTTAGCAGTGTGTCCCACTGAGGGTAAGCCGGCTCGTTTGTTGTTTTTAGTGAGGGGAGTGCAGGGCTCGGCTCAGCTCGTCACAAACCGCACGAGACGGTGGCAGCCGTCCAGCTCTGACCCAGGGCTTTGTTGGGGAAGCAGGGTGTGTGTGTGTGTGTGGAACCGCCTCAATCAATGACAGAGTGACTTTTAGAGCGATGGCATCAATCAGTCAGCGAGGAGTTTCATTAGGACTCCCATCAAGTGCACGCAGGCTGTCTCCTACTCACACCCTCATTTTTCTACTGCTATGCATGCGTGCACACACACACACACACACACACACACACATTTGCACGCACACACACACACACACACACACACACACACACTTGCATTTGCACGCACACACAAACACACACACACACACACACACGCACGCACGCACGCACGCTGAGCGGTGTAGGATAGGAGCGATTGGTGGCTGACACTGTGGCACGCTGCTAATCTGTCCTGGGGCTGGGGAGTGTTGGCTTGTGATGAGTGGGACTGTTTGAGAGAGAGATGTCTGCACAGGGAGACAG
>NC_063191.1:17229434-17231934 GCF_017589495.1 Alosa alosa
CTTACTTATTAAGTCTCTCACTCACTCATTAAGTCACTCACTCACTCACTCATTAAGTCACTCACTCATTAAGTCACTCACTCACTCACTCACTCATTAAGTCACTCACTCACTCGGCCACTCTCTCACCACTGTCCACTGCCTCCACTCACTCATCCACCAGCTCACTCCAATGTGCCTCAAATCCAGCCAAAACCGACGCAAGAGAAAATCGCCCGAGCTGACTGAAACATTTCTCTCTGTGGACAGCCTATAGTATGAAAACAACCTGGCCTATGCTTTCAAACACCACTGCACTCTAAAACGCTAGAGGTGCTGGCCAGCAGTTCAACAGTCCTGCAACAGGGACATACAACAACAACAACAACAAATCATTTTACACAGAGCTGTGTCCTGACCCTACACTTTACTTTGGAAGCTGGACTGAGAGGCGCTCGGGCCAGAGAGCTATTCTGTTCCGTGCAGGAGAATTTTATTGCCTTGGGTGAGCGGCGCTAAATAGCACATCGATACATCACTGCGTGACAAGACTCCACTCTGATCACCCCGACATGTGCCGTGGGTTTGACGAGCCGCAGAGTTACTGCCGCCATCCCCATCCGTCCAAGGATCACTATGTAGTTATTAAAATGCACAGCAGCGCTAACACAAACCACAGGCTGCCACTGCGGCTCAGCCAACAAGCGAAAGCCACAGCGTGCCTGGGCTTTCTGGCTGAGAGATCACACAGCACTCCGGAGTTTACTTGTGCCAGCCACCCGGTGTGCCACCTGGGCCCACCTCGGGTGCCCTCTCCACGTCAAAGCGACGCAGCTTGATGCCCTCCACTCACCTGCCACGGAGTTTGGCCGGGGCATCATGAGGCCGGCGGAGCTCTGGGCGGGATACTGCACGGGGCCCTCGGTGGGGGACGTGGGAGGCATGGCCATCGACGCGGAGACCGCCACAGAGAGTGGTGCGGCTGCTGTTGCTGTCGCCGAGGTCGCGGTCAAGTCAGCTCTGGTGGTGGTGGTGGCGGCGTTGTCGGGCGACGAGCTGGCGGTTTCTTCCTCGGCCACGGGCGAGCAGGTGTCGGGCCGGGCAATGTGTGGCACGTGATGCCCGTGCGGCTGAGCGCCACCCCTCATGCTACTGCTGCCGCTGCCGTCGCGACTCCACTCCAGGCTGGAGCCGCTGCGCTCGTCATTCTCCGACGAGCTGGTGATGGTGGCTGATGGGGAAACACAGAGACAAACACACACACACACACACACACACACACACACACACACACACACACACACACACACACACACACACACACACTGTTAGCATACCACTGACAGGAATGCAGTACGGAACATGTGCTCGTCACAGCAAAAATCTACTGGAGCTTCCGGTAGGGAAGTAGATTGCCGCTTAGCCTCTCTTGCGCGTGCTGTGGTCAAAGTTGAACAATGTTGAACTTTGACGGGGGCACACTGTAATTCGCTGTTTTACGCTGAGCCCGGCGGCAACCACAACAAAAATCTTTAGGACATTACCTCAACCAAGAGCAACCAAGAGCAACTTAGTGGGGAGCGCAGTGAATGCGGCGTACAATGTGAACCTGGCTTTACATGGCTCTTCAGAGTGCTGCAGAAAGCTCCAATCACATGAATGGGCCTTCCCAACGTTCAGAGGTCTGTAAAAACTACAGTATATATATAATGACCACTGCTAAGAATATAAGAATAATGACCGCTGTCAATGGCAACGGGTTTTGTGCTTTTGATTCACATCTGTCATATCATTCCGCAGGTAGTCTGTTTGCTTATTGCAATGGATTTTCATGTGGATTTTCAAGCGAAAGTCAGCAAGTAGGACGTTGTCACGCAACACTGTCAAGTAAGTCCCTTCAGCACTTACTTGAAAATAAATCCCTTCAGGACGAAGCAAGACCCCTCCACTTTCGCGTCGGGGTCCTGTTCGCCCTGTCGGGACTTATTTTCCGATATTGACCGGCGGACAATACATTACCCCTTACTTACACATGACCTACACTTAACAGACCTGGAAGAATCCTCCAGAGAACCGCACCTGGTACTGTATACTTAACTTCACCAGGCCTGCTAACAAGCTCTGCTCTGTGTGCTAATGAATTAGACCTGCTTTTCCTTATTCCCTTTTCACTGAATGCAAATTGCTAATGTGGCCTCCATGCTACATGTCTCTCCGCTGCTCCCTTTAGAGTGTTCGACCTGGCCGTGCCATCTCATCTGGGCTACACCTGTTCCTTTTACTGTGCCAGGGGTGAAAATGGAGGCATTAGCATCGTCGTTATAAAATAATACAGATATTTCTGGCTCGTATGCATGCCTGATACTTGCTTGACCTTCTCACAAAGGACGTGGGGGAGAAAACCAAGAGCAGATGAGGGAAGATGAGAGAGGATGGGTGAGAAAAGGGGGGAAGTGAAAAGAGAGAGAGAGAGAGCGAGATAGAGAGAGAGAGCGAGATAGAGAGAGAGCGAGATAGAGAG
>NC_063191.1:17236934-17409434 GCF_017589495.1 Alosa alosa
CTGTGCCCATCACTCTGAGGCCAGATGAGAGTCGAGAGAGAGAGAGAGAGAGCACCGTGGTCGTGATGCAGAACCCAGACCGCGGGCCCGAGGCAGACACTGGACATGCCTGGTGGTCAGACCCCGGCTCTAAAATTACCAGCAGTCGGTCCACCCCCCCCCCAATCCTCCTCCCAAGAACGAGCTGTGCAGTGTCCGCTGTCAGCGGCCACAACAGTGATTTATACCCGCTTAAGAGAACATTTACAGCCATTTATTTACGTAAAAAACAACACACCGGGCCCCCGAGTCCCTACTGTTCCTATACAAGGGAGCGGAACATAAAGCAGCGTCCCCCACGTGCACTGGCCCGTCACAGCGGCCTCCTCCCTCTCATTCACCACCTGCAGATTAATGAGCCCGATTGTTGGGGCAGACGGGTCTCCCTGGACGGGGCCAAACCGTGCTGTTTGGGGACTGGCGTTCATAGCCATCGGAGACCAAGAGAAGTCCGAGGCGGTGAGGCAGGCAGGGGTCGGTGGCCCTAACGCAGAGCCTCTCTGTGTTGGGGAGGCTTATGAATCACAGCCAAACAAACTTAGCGGTGGACTCGGCGTATAACTCTATTTCTGGCCCGCTTGAGTTACATCCACCACCCCCCCACACACACACACACACACACACACACACACACACACACACACACACACACAAACACTCCACCGGCATGGACGGTTTCTCAGAATGCAGTAGACTCCTGCCAGCCGGGCTGGAGAGACAGAGAGAAAGAGGGAGAAAGAGAAAAAGAGAGGGGAGAGAGAGAGAGAGAGAGAGAGAGAGAGAGAGAGAGAGAGAGGGGGGAGGGCAACGGAGCGGTGCAGACGCTACAGGGGCTTTAACCATCTCCAGTCACTTCATCTACTCAGCCACGGACACTCACATGAACACAAACACAAACACCGCCACCACCGTCCAGCGCCCCCCCCCCCTCCTGCAACAACTCCCCGGCTTTCCCACAGTTACAGTTAGCAGCGCTGTAAACAGGTTATCACAAAGTTAGCCTTACAGTGTGCTGCGAGCGCAGGCGTCAGTCCAGCAGACAACCCACTCCTGATCCACTTCCAGAGACGCGCACAGGCGCCGACAAAAATGCATCTTCTCCCTTTTCACGTGCGCTCACAATCTCTTGCGCGCTCTACCTCCTCCCCTTTCCCTCTTTCTCTCCCTCCCTCCTGCCCCCTTCTCCCCTTCATTCTCTCTCTCTCTCTCTCTCTCTCTCTCTCTCGTGTTTGGCAGGGTAACCGCTGCGGAGGGAGAAAATGAAATACCTTCTTTTCATTCTGGTCTTCCATAGGTATGTGTGCTGAGCCCGGGATCCCTTCTCCCAGTAAGAAGCCCAGCCTTGTCATCAGTTCCTGAGTGGCAGGGGAGGAGGAGCTTGGCTCTTTCTCAGCTCGCAGCTCTGGAGGAGAAAGAGATATAGAGATAGAGAGAGAGAGAGAGAGAGAGAGAGAGAAAGGGGAGAAAAAAGGGAAAGAGGAGTGGCGTTAGATTCCCAGGGCTGGTCAGAGCTTCACTCCATTCTGCTCCGCTCCACGCTCATGCACTGACCGACTCTCACTGAGCACAGCACACAGAGACAGAAAATACAGAGGGGGAGAGGGGGAGAGAGAGAGAGAGAGAGAGATAGAAAGAGAGAGAGGGGAGCGAGAAAGAGAGACAGAGAGAGAGAAAGAGAGAGAGAGAGAGAGAGAGATAGAAAGAGAGAGATGGGCGAGAAAAGAGAGAGAGAGAGAGAGAGAGAGAGAGAGAGAGAGAGAGAGAGAGAGAGAGATAGAAAGAGAGAGAGGGGAAGCGAAAAAGAGAGAGAGAAATGGAGCAGACTGGCCTTAATGTGGATGCCTCGACTGTGCTGTGGCAGACCATTTGGACCAGCGCTTATTTACAGCTTATGTACCCCTTCTCTACCCTACCACAAACATTCCACCACCCCCCAACCTTCCTCCCACCCCTCCCCTCCCATTAGAGGGAATACAAATGAGCTGGAAACTGGCCACTCGTCGTTGCAGGAGACCGTGCTACTCTTCCGGCCCTCTGTGACACCAGGCGCCTCGCAGAGCTGCTACGCCACCGCCACCCCCCACCCTTCCCCACCACACACACACACACACACACACACCCCATCACCACCACGGTGACCAGTACTCAGACAGGGGGGCAGAATAACACGCTCAGTCAACACAGACCACACAAACACTAGGAAGATAGAGAGTAAACACACACGGAGACCCACTGGGTTCTCAATGCTTGTCCTAAAACCATTTCCCCTAGACTAAACACTCAGGAGTACACACACACACACACACACACACACACACACACACACACACACACACACACACACAATCAGACAGATTATTACATCAGATATGAACTCCTGTTCTTCACGTGTCTCCATTTTGCACAATTACAGAATGCCAGCATAATGTGTAAGAATGAGCCAGGAGAAGTAATGAAAGCAAGAGAAAGGAGAGAAAGAGAGAGAGAGGGAGAGAGAGAGAAAGAGAGGGAGAGAGAGAGAGAGAGAGAGAGAGGGAGAGAGAGAGAGAGAAAGAAAGACAGAGAGGGAGAGAGAGAGACCCTGAGGGCATAGCCTTGCCTGAGGTACAGTAAGTTATTATGCTGCATTCTGTCAGCAGCTCCCCACTCCCCCTGCCACCTCTCCCCATCCCTTCCACCGTTATTAATAATACTAGCAGTCCATCTGATTAAATACAAACCCGTCCAGCAGCATAATGTACTGCCAAGCCATAATGAAGTCAAAACTAAGCCACCGCACAGTGTATTTATAACTGTGGCAGCAGTAGAGGATTGGGGCAGGACTGGATAGTCATGGTGTTAAATGCAGATGTTTGAGAGACTTGCTGACGGAGGCGATTGGGACTGTTTTCGATCAAACCTTTTCCCTCCCAAACAACGGCACTCGTAACGGTGGAGCCATCGCGCGCAACGCGTCGCGCAACACTCCAACAATAACAGAACTGTACTCTTGTTGCGCTCATTCCTTCTCTCTCTGCTCGCTCGCTGCCTCCGGCTGGCGTCGGGTCAGAGCCGGGCACGGGAGAACCGAGAGCATCGCGTGATGGCCGCGCTGACCTGGTCAGCAGGCAGGGATGTTCTGCCAGCTCCGTTCAGACCGACTCGGGCTACCGCTGACTCCAGCTCAGATCAGCTCAGCCCAGAGTGTTTTTGGTTTTTTGAAAGTCAAGAACATCAAGGCTGAGGCTCAGATGGATGGTGGGAGCCTGAGCAGGATGGGGAGAAAGGGAGGAGGGGAAATGATGGGATCTCTCATTACTCAACTCCCTAGAAGACTTGGGCAGGAGGCCTTTTTTTGCTTGTCATAAGTTTGCTTCATTTTCCATCTCCCTCATGCTCTCTTCCAACTCTCCGCAACTCCCTCAAAAGTGATTTCAGTTTTATCTCACTCTGTCTGTTCAATTGGGATGATGCTTTCCCATGTCAAAACACAGACACAAACAAACACACACACACACACACACACACACACACACACACACAAACATAAGCACAAAATTGCTTGCATTAGAATCCAAATCCCCACATTTCTGACTAAATGCTACTAGTGGCCTTTGCCAGACCAGCACAAGCATTCGAAAAGGTCACTTGTTCTCATCTCCTTTCTAGTAAATTCATTATGAGTGCATATGGGAAGGACACAGCCCCAGAGGCTGCTGGGAAACATCTGCTACTGTGGCGATGTCAAAACAACAGGCTGTTAACAGGTGCCCCCTTCTGAACACCTGGCAACCACTGATTGTTAAGACTGCAGACCGGCGTTCCATGTAAGTAATGAAGTAATGAAGCCACCACTTTAACATGCACTTCCATATTCCATATTAATAAGCTCATTTTACAGTCTGGTTGGACTAAATTACCTGCATTTCGTTCTGCTTCGTATGCTCACAATTTTGTCAATTCGTTCATTCACTTGACTATAATGCAACAGCCAAACTGGCCTGTATGTTTTTAAGCTAAGAATAGTGGACAAACCTCTTGTGTTGCTGTGTGCAATATCTGCCTAAATATTCAAAAGGAAGCCTCATTCAGGGTAGCAACAGAGAGATAAGTAACGTTGCTTGAAGACTGCTGCAACTGAACCAATTAAAAGCCCTCCCGAGTCTTTCTACATCAGACGGCGCTGTGCCGCCAAGAAGACCGAAGACAGGCCGCTTCAGCCGGGTATCAAAGCTGCGGACATCCGTCTCACGAAGCGCCGCATTTCTTAATGAGGGCTTTTAATCTCGCGGCGAGGGGGCAAAACACACGTCTGCTTCCTACGCGGCCCGTCGAGTAATTGGGCGGGGAGGGGAACGGGAGAGGAGGAGGAGAGGGTGCGGGGACGACTCGGGCTTTCCACGCACAGCGGCGTGATTTTCCAGGCGTGAGCCTCTCTCTCCCCCGTAGCCCCGGCAATCAGAGGAGATAGGGGCCCCGAGGAGCGACGGACCCCTCCATCAGTGGAGGCTTTTATTACTGAGGCCCAACAGGCTGCTCAAGCACCGCTTCCCTACAAAACGCTCCTGCCTTCCCAGTCTCCTGAGCAGCCATCCCCACCCGGCCCAGTCATGATGGAGTGGGGGCCTGCTCAACGGCAGCTGGGCCGCAGTTTTGGGGGCAAGGGGTGGGGTAGAGGAGTTAGAGTGGACTACAGACAGAGAGACCGACAGACACGTTTAGACATGCTGGATCACTGTTACAGACACACCCAAAGGACCCCCCCCCCCCTCAAGTCCTTCACCCCATCCCACAAACAAATCTTTAATTTCACTTACGACTCTCACACTTTTTTTCTGTGGGACTGGAATGTCCTTCTTTCTTAACTGTGGTCAGACACCAGCTGTTCAGTCTTAGAGGAGCGGTCAAGTTGAGCATTGAGTTTTTATCACGCGTGTTGTCCCCCTCCTTCTCATTCCCCACCAGCACGCTTCTTTGTGGACAATTCGATTACGGTCTCGGCCTCCTCCTCCGCTTAATTCACTTTCATGTGACTTTGGCCGAGCTGGGCTTGCGCCTGGTCATGATGCATGTTTGTGTGTCTAAGGGGTGGTGGTAGTGGGGGGGGTGGGTGACAGGCACTTGGGAGGAGATGGGGGTGCGGTTTAGAATCGGGACGGCCACAGATAGAGGGTTTTTTTCCCCCCTTTACATCACCCATTCATGACCCTGGATTTCTTTTTAAAGAAGGTATCTAAGGGAGGTGCACTTCTGGGTCAGAATCTATAAAGTGAGTCTCAACAGAGTCTGAACAGAGAGCAAAGTCAGGATCCTGGTGGCTTTATACACAGAGCAGATTCCAACACATAGGGGATGAGGGAGAACAGAGAGTGGTGAACACTCACTTGGAGCCTTGGCCTTAGAGCACAGCCCATGTCTGCAATGGTCTAAACAGCATTACAAATAGTAGTGTATTGTTCATGTATGTGTGTAAGCAAATATTTATTCATATAGCACATTTTTCATGCACAGAGTGCAACACAAATTACTCCACATAGAAAACATTGACACACAAGACAATTGTGTGTGTGTTGCGATGTTGCATGTTTGTGTATGAGTGAGTGTGTGTGTGTGTGTGTGTGTGCGTGTGTGTGTGTGAGTGTGAGAGAGAGAGTGTATGTTTGGGGGAAAAGCATTTGAACATGCAGGTAGTGGTCTTGCCCTGAGGGGTGTGACATGGTAGTGATGTCATTGGAACAGCCTTAGGGCGAGTGTGTGTGTATGTGTGTGTGTGTGTGTGTGTGTGTGTGTGTGTATGTGTGTGTGTGTGTGTGTGTGCGCCATTGGTTAGGAGTTCTCTCCACATGCTCACCAGATGAGGCGTTTGTGCACACTACACTCCACCCTTGTGCATCAAAAGCAATCAGATTTGCTTTTAACATCCTCTTGCACAGCATCCCTTGCTGTTTGTGAGGCAACCTTAGTTAATAATAAACACCAGTCTCCATGCATAGGGGTGGGACGCCGACTCATGCCTCCCAGAATAAACAGTTATGAGATGGCAGAGCTGTGAGGGCAACACACTCTTGTATCAATTGAATATTTGGTCCTGATCAAAGAGATGGTCCCAACCACCTCAGTTGCCTGCTACTTCCAACAGTGTAAGTACAGCTCTCTCTCTCTCTCTCTCTCTCTCTCTCTCTCTCTCTCTGAGTCTGTGGTCTTCTTTGGTTCGGCCTGGCTGCCTTGAAGGGAGCTGGGCAGAGATGGCCACGCGTCTGTGTGTCTGTCCGCACTCAGACATTAGTCTCCACAGAGCATACACCACAGACCACACACACACATGCATGCATGCACACACACACACAGAGAGAGAGAGAGAAAGAGAGAGGGGGCTGAGCACCTTCACCTCATAAAATATAATACTTGCACAAATGAAAAGCCAGTGGAGGAACATAGCATCATTATGACCCATTCAGGGGCGCATTGCTAGGGCTGAAACTGATGAACAGCTTGCCTGTAAACCTCCTTTAGGGATCTGCTGATCCACTCGTACTTCTTAAACTTGACCACGCAGCGGGCAGATGCCAGGAGGCGGGCTTAGCCGCGTCGTGTCGTGCACAGCGGAGCCACTCGTCATAGTAATGAAGCACTTGCCAGCCAATCCTGACAGCTGTGGCATTTACAAACAGCCCCGGACGCATGTAACCAAAATTAACATGTGCCTTACACGAGCCACGCAGCGAACCCTTACATCACTCTCTGTGACAACAAAATCAGACCCTCATCAACGGCACGGGGCGAAACGTTCGCACACTAATTAAAGTCGAGAATGGCGTGGCACTTGGCTAAATTAAATTGGAGAGTGTGGGGGGGTGGGCGGGCTAACGATGGCAGGTGACTTGTTTACTCAGCGACATGCTCCCCAGGCACCTCCAGGGCTGCCCCACCAACCCCTGCGAGTCACAGACAAGAAAACATGTCAGCAGACCTTTAAAGGCACACTATGCAAGATTTTCACCTTTATGAAGCCAATTTGATGGTGAACTAACCCTAAACCTGAGGTGCATTTGTCAGGTTGCGAAAGCCATCACAAAGATTGCCTGTCTGCAAATTGAGTCGGAATAAGGAAGTGGCTCTGCTAGGCACACAGTCTAGTGCTCGTTGATGATGCGATCTGCGGCACAGACCCAGTGTGGAGTATTTGGAAAAATACAAAATGCAAAAAAGGTCTGGCTGCAATTGTAAGCCATGCCCTTACGACAAAATCATTAGACATCTGCTAAACCTAACATTACCAGTCATGCCACGCGAAGCCAGTGTCCAAGGATCACAAAAAGACTGCATTCCATGTGGCCTTCTATTTATTGCGAGCGAAAGCAACCAGAGTAAAATGGTATACTTGCTGTCGAACCGAGTTTGTCATTGGGAAGTTACAGGTTAGGGGTACAGTTCCTTCAGTACATCGGTTCAGGAGGTTCATTTTGTGGTTCTCTTGTCCATCATTTTAGAGGCAGGTTTGTCTAAAGTGCACATGGATGTCTAAATATTGCTCTCGAATGACTAACAAGGACAATAAACCCATCTCAATTCTGGCTCCGGGTTAAATTGTCCTGAACGCACTTGCACGGCCCTAAACTTACTTTGCAAGGCTGCCATCTTTTTAAAAGCAGGTCACCTTGACGAAATGGGGCGTACAAAATGAAACCCTGGCTTGATTCGTTCCAACAAGCAAAACCTATGATTCTTTTCCGTACAGAAAATGCTGTGTTTACAGAACTATGGTCAGAGTTATGGGTGTGCGTTTGTGTCTGCCCATGAGAGAGGGAAGCTTCAATGTGCCCTGTTTTAAGCACCAGTCTGAGGCCGAGTCCTGCAACTCGTGTGCAGAGAGGGGGATGGCTGTTGTGGAACGGGAGCATAGATTTCTGGCCAAATCCTCTCTCTGTTTCTTGAGTGCGCCAGCTCCATTTGGTCTTTATCCCGCACTAATGCCGCCCCGGCCCCAGCTGTGAATGTCACCACTGATGAGAAATCTGAGGCTCACTCCTGCCTGCAGCCCCCCCCCCCATCGACTCTTCTTGGGAATCGGGGAAAAGCCTTGAGATCCAACAAAATTGAATGGCCTCGTCAGAGGAATACAAGTTCAAGCAAGGAGGAGTTATCACAAGGACAAAACAAATCAAGGCATGCTGTTTAGGAGTTTATTTCCAAAGAAACGTAACGACGTTCCTTACCCAGTAATTAATCATAATTACTAATGTAATCCCTAATAATGATTAATGTGCTAAGCCACTTGGAGTTCTAGAGCTGAGTGGCACGAACAAGTTGGCACCACAGGCTGCGCTGTCGGTATGGAGAACGTATAACGAGACAGAATGCAATTAACACCTCTGAGGAAATGACATCATCTACATTACGATCTTCACAAGGGGTAACAATAGGAGTCGCTGTGAGCAACACACAACAGGAAAACGGAAACAATGAGGAACATGCTCTCGAAGAAAAATCATTACAGATGTGCGAAAAAGAGAATCACCAAACCACCAAAACAGAGAGACATAATCAAAAGGTTACTATGGCATCACAATATTTTAGCTGAAAGGTCCACCAACTACTACCTTCTTGTACCTATTAGTCAGTGTTGGTCAAAAGGAATCTTTTCAGGTTGCCAAGCGCGTCACGCTGAGTGGCTTCATAACAACCATGCGCTGACAGCCCACCGCAGACAAACACTGATTACAGTTTACTCTGACAGGGGTGAGTGATGTGTTGATCTGAAAATGTTGTGATGCAGGAGCCCAATGCTGCCAACGTCCACATCACAATAATAATAGAATTAATAGAAATAAGCTTGAGGCACATGAGCAACAACAACAAAATAAGAGGTAATATCTCAACATGTTACATAACATAGGAAACTAATTTCCTTGAGAACATGATCATATCTGCTTCGTAGTACCAATTTGTTGTCATCATAATTACTTAAGACGGGAATCAGAGTAAACATGCTATTTCAGTAATGACAACAGGAAACGTGTGATCTGATCCATCTGAGCAACTTTTCTCCATTTCTCTCCCTCTCTTGCCCGGAGACATGGAAAAAATGAGGACCATCAAGTTCAAGACGAGGCTGCCACAATTACTCAGTTACGCACATAATTGAAGGCTAAGGAGTCAAAACAAAAACATCATTATCCTCTACCTCTCTGCAGTTTACAAGCAGTAAAAGCACGAGTTCCTCAGAATTCAAGCTGGAGGTGTGTGTGTGTGTATGTGTGTGAGTGTGAGTGAGTGTGTGTGTGTGTGTCGGGCAAGGGGAGTGAGGGGGGCAACCTCACGTTGCTGCTAGACTACTCCACCCGCCGAGAAAACGAGCCGACCGGCACTCATTAGCGGCCCAGGGTTACATTACCAAACAGCCGAGCGGCTTTAATGAACACTTGATGAATGCACGCATCCGACCCCCTTCTCCACCAGCACCTCCACCACCACCACCACTCAGCCAGTCCCCAGCTGCAAGGTTCAGAGGTGGGGTGGGATGGGATGGGATGACAGTCCTGTGAGCGGGGAAAACGCAGCCAGGAGGCATGCTGCTCTGATTGCACATTCCAGCGTGTGGAGGCAGGAGAGGGGCCCAGGCCTGGAGCTGGGGCCACACGCTCCCCGACCTCCACCTGTCTGTGTCTACTGCGCTCGCTTTACCTGTTTGCCTACCTGCAGGCCAGGTGAGAGAGAATGAGGAGGGGGTGCTGCATGAGATACAGTCCAAGCACAGGCAGGTACAGGGTAGAGGTTTTGATACAATGAGAATGGTATGAGACTATTTTGTATTATATAGATGATAGTTAACAGAAAGGAAATGTGGTGATGGCCTGCCACCCTAGTCAATGGTATACCACCATAGTCACTACTCATAGGGCTGCAATGCATAATATGAGTTGTGGGAGCAAACCCACCCAATCACCTACTTAGAACATTAGGGCTGTTCTTTAAATAACATGTTGTAGAAAGCTGAAGATGCGGTGCATGACCACGTCTGAACGCATCCTTCCACCAGAATCACAGCCACAGGCTTGAGACTTGAGCTGAATCCACTGGGCTTCTAGCGAGTGCCAAGGTGCCAACGCTGCCCTGGCACCTCAGATGTGTCCGTCGATGTAGATGTGTAGCTCGATTAGCTAAAACTGCTTGTGTTGAGCTAATCGAAGAATGCCACTGATTTGTGTGGTCGAGAAAGATGCAGCAAATATGCAATGTGAGGCGTTCCAGGAGGACCTTAGCTAGAACGTGGTGAAAGAGAACCTCTGCCCATTCATGAGAGAGAGGGAGGGGCAGTAGAGGCTCTGACAGGATCGCTGGGGGAAACAGGTCAGAGAGAGAGATGGATGCGGTCATCACCGGGCTTCAACGGCCCGGAGGTGGCTGACCACAGCCGGCCACCAGAGACCGACTCACAGAAAAGACCACACTCTTGGCGTTTTCACCCCACAGATGAGCAATTACACATTTTACACTGAACCAATCACAGGCTCTGCTTAGCAGCTTTGGAAGTTCAACAACAACAACAACACAACAACAAAAAACAGTGAAGTGGGAAATTGCCACTAAGCTGATACACAAGATCATCAGATGGCTCGAAACAACCTCTGCATGTGCAGGCTGCTGATGAAAGAATGAGGAGAACACCAAACATTCCAGATGGAGACATCACCGCTACAGTGAACACTAATGGCCGCTTATATGAATAAGGTGTCATTAAGACACACTTTGGTTCCTGGATGAGCCCGTTCACCAGCGCTGGCGCTCATTTCCTGGGGGCCCAGATCATCAAAAGAGGAGTGCTTTTTATGGCCCTTTAGTTTTTAATTGCTGTGTTACGGGCTCCCTCGTTAATAGCTGTGCTGTGAAATATGTGTGAAATGGGCATTGATAGTTAACAGTTAAAGGGTTCAGAAGGGTGGGGGTCAGGGTTGCAGGAGCAGGGGAATGTCATAAAAGCAGACAGAATGCATGTAAACTTTGAATAACACTTGCGGCAGAGTTGGTAAACCTGCACTGCAGGCAGGTTTCCTAATTAAGGAGAAGTGGATCTAACTCTCCCATTAAAGCACATTAATGGCCAATTTCCTCTGGGCTGCAGCCGGGGTAATTGGCTCCATCTTCTCTTGAGTGCCCTCTGCGTGGGGACAGCTGATGCGCCGATGGTTTCACAAGTTTGCACCCACTTGTTGTCACTTTCACTTATGTGCACTCTCTCTCTCACTCCTTTTCTCTCTCTCTCTCTCTCGCTCTTCCTGCCCTCACTGTATCATCTTGACCCCCCTTTCATTCTCATTCTCCTCCCTATTCCTCTTTCTCGTTCTTTCTTCCAGAACTTTCCATTCTCTGCTGGTCCTCTCTCTTCCCGGGCCCCAGCTGTGCAGCCATGAAATCCTGATTTTGATCGGCTGCTTCTGTCTGATGAGGAGTTAGAGCGGAGGAAATGGGAACCTGCTGAAGGGTGGAGGCACATTAACCCTTGGAGCCGCCACATCACAGCACGCCCACACACACACGCACGCACACACACACACACACACACACACACACACAGAGCCTCGTCTACATGTCCACATGATAAGACACGCACGCACGCACGCACGCACGCACGCACGCACGCACAAAGGCACGCACACACACACAGGTCTCTTACTTACAAACACACAACATTGGTTACTAACATAGAGAGAGATGTTCATCCATGGCCTGACACACAAACAAGCACCCACGCTCAGCTTCATGGTGCACACAAACCATTCCCCGTGTGTCAAAACAACTGATGAAAAATGATGAAAAATGTTCATTTGTCGCCAATCACCACACAAATCACACCCACAGACAGACACACACACAAGTATGCCTACCCATACATGGACACCACGCTGAGCAGTGAGAGCTCCCCTCAAAAAGGAAACTGCTCACCATGCAAAGCATACAATTTCAAATAAAAGACTCGGAATATATTCATCTCACTTCACAGATGTCATTGTCCACAAGCGATGCCAATCCATCTCTCTCTCTCTCTCTCTATCTCTAAAACAGACACACAGAAACACACACAGAAACACACACCACATACTGATGCATAGACACACACACACAAACATTCACAGACACACACTGATGCATCACACACACACACACACACACACACACACACACACACACACACACACACACACAGATACGCACTGATACACAGACATAGACACATACACACAAGCATGCTGGAAATTACACTGTTTAAGAGGACTTTGAAGGGCGCCAGAGCCTGACTGAGGCTTTCTGCTCGGAGAGGCTTTGATATGATAAGGCTGGCAATCACCACACACAGCCTGATGAGAGACTAGCACAGAGCCAGTGCTTGAGCCCAGCCTGATTGACAGGGACAGAGAGATTGTGGCTCATTGTGTGTGTGTGTGTGTGTGTGTGTGAGTGAATGTCTAGTCTGTGGAGACCAGACCACAGCTGATGTGAGAAACAGGGCCTCCGCTGTCCGTCTGTCACACACAACATGCGTGGCTGAGAAACATGCAGGCCTGCGACACAGAGGAAACCGTATCCTCCTTCAAACAGAGACAGGAACTTCAGGAGAACCATGCATTCCACAAGGGCATATGTGTGGACATACACACACACACACACACACACACACACACACACACAACAGCCTCTATGAATCACCCAGCATTTTGAAAAAGTTCTGTTGGAGTGGGGGGTGCTGGTGAGGATTCAAAACCTCCTCTGTGGCAAAACCAGCACAGGCCAAGCCAGTAAATCTGCCCAGTGGACAAATGACTGCATAAATATGTAAATCACTCTAGCCTCAACCAAAGCACCGCATTCTCTTCTCTTCGCTCCTGAGCCAACAAGCAGCCAGACGCAATGGGAAAAGCTCAGTCACCAGTTTTCAGCGTGGCAGACATCTCACTCGGTGACTGACGAGACTCCGTAAACAATCACACGGTTCTCATCCCAGCCGACAAACCTCCAACAGGATTCCTACTTGAGCATGCCGACCCTCTCCGCTGGCATTCCGGAGCCACTCCAACCCCCTGTCATTGTGACCCCTTTTCCCAGAGGGGAGCATCGGGTCTGTTTCACCCCCGGAGTGCTGCACATATTACAAAGGGGGGGCAAGCTATTTGGGGGGCGCTGGGTAATGGCCCCTGGACGTCCATGATGACAGGAACCATTCCAGTGTGTTTTGATCGGACATCTGTTCACGGTTCACTACTGTAAGAGAGGCATTCGCTGGGGCCCAGCAGAAGCTGCAAATAATTACACTGTTATTGCATGCCTACCTGGGACGGAGAGAGGAGCACATTAAATGTTGATGGAGTCATGCCTACAGGCGGCCCAGGAATGAGAACAAGAGTAAACAACAGACAGACAAACTCCCTCACACATACATACACACACTTACACAAACCCTTCACATAAACACATTTAACTCAAAATACATCTCCAAACACACACACGGACACACACACGCACACACATACACAGACAAACACACACACACACACCTCTACAGGTTCTTCCTGTCTGACTCACTCAAGTCAGAGCACCTGGGTCTCGCAGCCCTGACAGCCAAAAGCATGCCTTCATTATGGCAGGTAGTTCTGAGTGACTAATTACACATCATTTCATGCCATTAGTGTGGTATGTCGGCTAATTCCACTTGGCAGAGGAGATTTGTTCTCGGTGAGAAATCAACATTTTCCTTAAGACCAGGAGCCGGAGCGTGAGAAAAGACAGAGGGGCTACTGGGTGGTACTGGTACAGTAAACACACGCACGCACGCACCAGCAGGCCTGGCTTCCAACACCACACCATCCAAGTTAAAGAGCCTGAGATTCCCAGGAGTGTCCGGGAGGGAAGGGGCTATGGCGTAAAGCCCTTCCCTGAACCCCGTTTCCCAGCGTACCCCGCCCCACCCTGTTCTCCTCTCCCGCAGCTTCCTGCCCCAAAGCAGCCCGGCCGCAGCAGCAGCTCTGGGGTGGTCAGGGGAGCGCAGCTCTGCCACAGCGGGGAGTGGCTCTGACCGTGACCAAGGCTGAGGAGGGGTGCTACTCTCAAGCAGGGGTGGGGGGTTCTGGAATCTTAGCTCAGGGGCTTGTGTGTGTTCATGTGTGTGTGTGTGCCACTGTGATTATGTTTGAGGAGAGGCTCTGCTGTGTACCCACGGGCAAGAACACACACGCAGGGTCAAGACAGGCCTCCCATCTCCAAACACACTCTAGTGCTTATGTATGTATGTCTGTCAGTCAGCGTGCACGCACGTGTGTCTCTCTACATGTGTGTAAGTGTGTGTGTGTGTGTATTTATGTATGTGTCTCAGTAAGAAAGGGCACCGCAGAGTGAAGGGTGTGTGTGTGTGTGTGTGTGTGTGTGTGTGTGTGTGTGTGTGTGTGTGTGTGTGTGTGTGTTCAGGGGTGTGGGGATATTGGCCTGTGGTCAGTCCAGGAGGGCGTGACTCAGTGTGGAGGTGGAGGGAGGGCAGCGGGCAGCTTGGCTGGCATGTTGAGGAGAGGGGTGGACAGGTTATATTCGGCCGCGCTTAAAGACACAGAACCTGGGGCTGACCCGTAAGAATTCACACAGCATTCCTGGAGCGCTCCGTGGTATGGAAACCCTAGCTGTAACCATGGTGCCTTACCATAAACACACCGTATGGATGAAACTAGAGACTTTCATAGGCCCCCCTAATGCTGTTGACACACAAACACACACATATACAGCACAGACACACATATAGACACACACACACACGCACGCACGCACACACACTTCAACACTGCCCCCCTGGTTTAGGCCTGATAAGAGTTTCTCATGACATCATAGCATGGGTATGACACTGGGATCCTCTGACTGTCACAGCTGGCATGAGAAGACACTCCACTAGCAACATATCTCACACACACACACACACACACACACACACACACACACAACACTATACAGTCCATAGAGTCCAGTACTGCATGAAAACGCATGTATAATGTAAGCTGATATTGCCCCACACTAGCCGTGCCAGTAAGCATGCAAGGACATACTTGTGTGCACTTTAACCACACACGCACACATAATCTGAGCGACACAAAAATGTACCGAGTATTATTTTACACCAAGCCATGATCCCCCAGAGATCTCTCAGCCTTCACACCCAGCACATACAAACCACAAGCACACTTGCACACACACACACACACACACAAACAATGTAGGGAGAGAGAGAGTCCTCTGTCACAATCACAACCCAAACACGTCCTATGAGAGCTGCCCTGCGCTGGGACCCCTCCAATGTTATGGGAGTCTTACAATGAGAGGGTACCTCGCACTGTGCTTTTACTAAAGATAACACAGCCTAGCACTCCATTTAAGCCTATGACAGGAACTCCGCTCCACCCTCGTCTGGAAAGCATAATAAGGCAGCACTTGGACACACACACACTCACACACACGGGCGAGCACACGCACGGACGCACGCACGCGCACACAAAATGCCGACCAGAGGAAATTTTGATAAATCTTTCTCTGAAACTCCTTCCCGCACGTTCTCAAGTAGTCTAGAAGCAAAGGCATTTAAAAGCGCCCCAAAACTTCCCCTTTCACAAAAATAAAAGCCACGATTCCTTTTCAACTGACAGCGACCGTATGTTTACACAGCACATGTGTACACCAACGCATACAAACAACACACACATACAGAAACAAAAGAAACCAATTATCAACACCGCCATCATTTTAGACACACACACACACCTAGAGGCACCTCAGAGTAACCTCGCACAAACACATTCATCACAATGACTTCAAGAAACAATGCGGTACGTTTCCAAAAGCCTTGGCCAGGACTCCCAACACTAACTCCAGGCAAGTTGTGAATTCCTCTGGATGAGGAACACTGGTTTATTATTACCGTTTCATTTTCAGTCCATCCATCATTCTCACACAGAAGAGGACACACACAAACACACACAGAAACACACACACACACAAACACATGTACACTTACCATTATGGGGGGAGGACTCCTTGTTGTCAGCAACCTTCCTCAGTGCTGAGACGATGGCGTCTCCAGGAACGCGAGGGCTCTCCACATACTTGGGCTTTCTGATTGGTCCTGCAGTTGGTGAGAGAGACACACAGACGGGGAGGGAGAGAGAGAGAGAGAGAGAGAGAGAGAGAGAGAGAGAGAGAGAGTAGAGAGAAGGAGGGGGGGGAGGGAGAGAGAGAACGTAAGTGTGTGTGTAAGAGGGAGTGGGAGAGAGAGAGAGAGAACGAGAGAGGGAGTGCGGGAGAGAGGGAGGCAGAAACAGAGCAAGCGCAACAGAGCAAATGAGAGAGAGAGACAGAGAGAGAGAGAGACAGAGAGAGTGGGAAAGGGGGGCGTCAGAGAGAGTGAGATGAGAGAGAAACCAGCAGAGAACACAGGGGGGGAGAGAGAGAAAAAGAGAGAGAGAGGAGGAGAGGGAATTCTTGTTGGATTAAGTTTTTCCAGATGGGATTTGGGGTGAGGGGGAAGAGAGAGCTAGAGAGCTAGAGAGGCGCAGTATCCTGATGGGACGCCTCCTGTTCCCAGTGCTCATGGCAGCTCTGGTCTCCAGTCCCACCGTGCTCAGCTATCTCCATCCCACTGCTCTCTTTCGCTCGCTCCCACCCTCCCTCGCTCCCTCTCTCCATCCCTCATCCCTCTCTCACTGCGCCATAGCAGCCTGCACTGGGAATGTAAACTACTGCAGGAAACCACACAAATTAGCCTCTTAGGAACTAACAGAGATACGCAGAGAGAAAGATAGAGAGAAAGAGTGTGTGTGTGTGTGTGTGAGTATGTTTGTGGGACATGTGAGGGTGGGTGTTTATCTGTGAATATCGGTCTATAGTAGCCTACAAGTATCTGCCCTCATTAGGACATGCTTGTGTATGCACGCTTGTGCATGTATGTGACGGAGATAAACAGAGCATGAAAGAAGCAGAGAAGGAGAGAAAAATGAGAGGGGGAGCAAAAAGCGAGGCGCAGAGAAATGGTGGGGATTCATTTTGAAAGGAGGAGCTCTCCTCTCTCGTCTCTAGGGTCATCTCTGTCGGAGATATGCCTGACTGACCAGCTGCTGCTGCTGCTGCTGCTGCTGGTTGGTGATGGGGAGCCTCAGGGGACCATGTGTCCACTCCTGAGCTGGCGAGAGGCAGGCTAGCGCCATGGAGCTCTACCCCACCACGGGCTACCCCCACACACCCCCACCCACCCCTCTCTCCCCCACTCCAACTGTCCTGCCAGCCCGTCTTAGCCAACCGTCAGCACACTGTACCTGTCAAGACGCTTCTCTCCTTAGCAACCAGATGAGGGAGTGGGTCTCTGTGTGTGTGTGTGTATGTGTGTGTGTGTGTGTGTGTCTGTGTGCATGAGTGTGCAGCAGCACTGAAGTAAGTCCATGCTTGAGCATTCATACTGTACACACCCCCAGCTAGCAATGCATGGAGCTCATCGAGTCTACGTGTCTCTAAACATGAGCGTAATGCGGAGCTCTGTGGATCTCCTCCTAAGTGGGTCTGTCTGTGTATGTGCATTGGAAGTTATGGGGACGGCGTGGAGTTGATCGCTTGATGCGTTCAGCGCTCCGCTGACTCTTCGCCACTCAGCCCTGATCTCTGGGTGCGCTGCACGACCAGCTCCGGCAAAAGAAGTGGGCTCCCGCTAGTCCTTTCTCTCGCTAACGGCAGCGCTATCAAATGCCATCGCTCAACAAGCCCTTTTCACACACACACACACACCCCGGCAGCCTGACTCTCACTCCGCTCTGGCCCGACTCTCGCTCATGTATCCAAAGTCTCTGCGCTTCGACCAACACAAGGAGGAGGGCTGTGTGGTGCTGATGGAGGCCCGATTAAGAATGATGGCCAAAACGCGATAAGCTTTTCTCAATCTCTCCAGTTTTTGTTTCCTTGAGCGAGAACAGGTTCTAATGAGCTCTCTCAGCTCTCATTGTAGGGTCTGCTTAATTAGGTATGGACACGTGTAAATGTTAGATTTCACCCTCGTTGTTTCCTTTGCCCCCCCCCACACACACACACCTCCGTGCCTCCTGCAGACCCTGTTAAAACAGGGGGAGTGTGTCACTGGACATGTATAAAAGCTCTCAGCCGTGGAGCCCTTACATTTATCAGTGTGTCTGGCTGAGGGAACATCAAAGGCAGGGCCTGCCATCCAACCTGTTTCAGACCTGACCAAATAAAGTCATGGAACAAAGCCTCCTGTGGGCAATAAAGCAAGCCCTCGGCTATATGAGAGTGAAGGAGAGAGGGAAGGAGAGAGGGAGGGAGGGAGAGAGGGAGGGAGGGAGAAAGAGAGAGCAGAGTTATGGCTGCTCTTCCCCACCCTCTTCTGACCTCTGCGAACCTGCCTCTCCATGGCTCTAATCAGAAGGCTGTGTGAGCAGCCTGAGCCGTAACATGGATTAGATGGATAAAAAACCCAATTCTTTCCCCGGGACCGAGCAAGGGAGAGAGAGAGAGAGGGAGGGATAGAGAGAGAGGGAGAGAAAGAGAGAGAGAGAGAGAGAGAGAGAAAGAGAGAGAAAGAGAGGGAGAGAGACAGAGCAGAGAGAGAGAGAAAGAGAGAGAGAGAGAGAGAGAGAGAGAGAGAGAGAGCACAGTGCCATGGCCAAGTCAGCGAATCCTCCAGCTGTGCAGTCCCCCAATCAAACCCCCGGTGTTGGTGTTCATGCCTACGCTCTAAGCTCTACGCCTGGCCACCTCTCCCTACCAGCCTCAGCTTGAATTGCACTGCCATCTATGGACTCCTCACTTGAAATGCATATCAGAGAGAGAGAGAGAGAGAGCAGGAGGGAGAGAGAGAGAGGGGACAGGAGGGAGAGAGAGAGTGAGAGAGCTAGGAAACCCTCCGCAGCAATGGTTTGACATCAAACAGCTTCTTTTAAAAAGGGGATAAAAGCAGTATGGTTGGGGGAAGCAGCAAGATGCATGTGTCCTCATCTCATCTGAATACTCATTAATATGCAGACAAACAGAGGACGTCAGTGAGCTAAACAAACAGGATAAAAACACACACACACACACACACACACACACACAGATTGATGGAACTAGTAGATATGGGCGTGCTGCCACGAAACTTTGCTCTTATCTTCCTTATCCATGATCTAACCCATCTTATCTCTCAAATGTAGTCAATCTCATTTGGCTCCATTACACTGAAATGTCGTTAACCTGAGGTAGCATACCTGTGGCAGCTAAACCATGGCGCTTCATGGATCAAGAAAAAACAATCTCTCTCTCTCTCTCTCTCTCTCTCATACAAAAGCTTCTTTTTACATATGCTCAAACACAACCTTAATTCATGAACAAAAGTGTCATTCCAAAAAGGTAGTTGATGGAAGTGTTGAATGCTTCTTTAAAAAACCTGGTAATGTATTGTAGTCATACAGTGGGCTCCATTTAGTGCACACCCATTTACAGACTGAGATGAGGAAATCCACAGTGGCCACTGAATCACACTGAACCACTTACATCAAGCAGACCAAACAGAGACAGCGCTGATGCTGATTCATCTGCCATGTGCAGTGATGGAGATCTCACAGGACAACAGACGTGACTTAGCTCACTTAACCCCCCCAGACTGCTTACCACACACACGCAAATGCACATTCACACACACACACACACACACACACACTTCCGCTAGATTATTTTACAGGCTGCTTAGTTGAGATGGATACTCTGACAGTTGCACACTCTAGTCGTATCACTCTCTGACTAGTTACCACACACAGCTCAAGCAAACACAGCTACTAGATTAGCTCACAAGTTGCAAACTGCTTTATTAGTTCACAGGGCTGCCCACAGAGGTAGGAGAGGTGGACACTCCCTGCTCACTGGTCTCCTCGCTGGAGCACACGGCGTTCTCTCCGACGGCCCCGCACGGCGTTCTCTCCGACGGCCCCTGCTCTTATCTGGAGGTCCCGGCTGACCGTATTATTCTGTGGACTGCTGGAAGCTCATCAGAGAGCGCCGGGCTGTTTACCGCGCTGCTCTTCGCGGCGCGTTCACCCCGGCCCTACGTGTGTGTGTGTGTGTGTAAGAGGACATTTTGGCTCCGGCACTCTGACTCTGCTCCCCTTCGATGAGGAGTCTGATAGTTCAACACGCATGAAAATGGTCACAGAGGCACTTGGACTAGAGGCTGCATACCAAGCAGGCATCACTGTAGTTCTTTTTTCCAGCCTGCAGCATCATTCTCTCTCCACCAACAAGATTTTATAGAGTATGCCCACAGCACAGTTTTTTAAACGCTGAGAGATGGTATGCGGAGCTGGGGCAGGGAGGCCTTGGGACCAGAGGGAGCTTCAGCGAGAGTGGGCTGGAGGATGGAGGCGGTAGTGCAGGGGAGCAGACAAGAGCAGGCCAGGGAGGAGGAGGGGAGGAGGGCCAGAGCTGCGGCTCAGACAGAGAGGGGAGGTGGGGACACAGACAACTGTCCGACTGGAGCTTCAGAAGTTCGCTCTGATCCAAACCAGAGTCTCACATGGACTCTCTTTCTCCAAATCTCTCTGTCTCTGTCTCTTTGTCTCTCTCATACAAAAGCATCCTTTTATGCTTAAACACAACCTTAATTCACAAAGTGTCATTCCTAACATACAGGCCTAACATATTCATAGAAAACAGAACGTATGGCACATTGAACTTGATAACGTTGATTGTAGAGAAGAACTTGTGGATTGTAGAGAAGAACTGAATGTAGTGATTATGTCCGAGACCATTCCAATTCGCCCAGAAGGACAGATGACATTCTTGTGGCTGAACTCCTCGACTTCTTCACATTTACAAGCCTTCCCCTGACACAAGCGGCTCTCTGTGGTCAGAGAAGGCAAAGTCGAACAGGACAGACCTATGCTCCTTGTCCATCCCACACACACAAACATACATTTCACTAGCACTTTCACTAGTACAGTTCAATGCTGCAACCTAATATATTCATTATGATGGAAAAATACAGTTTGAAATTCCGTTTCCGCGCATAAAAGATTCAGGAGAGTAAACCACGGAGGTGCTCTGGTCTTTCATTTCTCTTTTCCTCTCCTGCCTTCGGTCTCTCTCGCCTGGTACACGTGCGGTCAAAGCCAGACGCAAACCGCAAAGTGCCAATCTGTATTCTTCCCACTGGTCTAATCAACCTCTGACGCCCTCATGGTTTGAAAGGCTTCCAGTGCAGGCTTTCTTAGGGAGCATTATGCTAATGTTCCCATGCTAATTTGCTTTCATTCACAGACAAAATCATTCCTTGTAATATAAGGCACTTTCTCTCTCTCTCTCTCTCTCTCTCTCTCTCTCTCTCATGGGGCATCGCATGTCTGGCAGGCCTTTATGCATCTTTAATGGTTATCTCTGTTTTTCTCCCTCTTTACTCAAATTTTACAGGATGAGATTAGCGACTACACTGATCTCCAGCCGAGATAGCACGGTCTTGCATTCAGGAGCACATCCTTCCTAAAACATGTTGAAATATGTATGCATCACAATGGGCCGCTGCCATGGTAGCGGCTCAAAATCTCCACAGGTGATCTTGACGTATTTTTGCACGATGTAGATGGATTTCAAATATGCCTCCAAAGGGCAGGTTCTTAGGTGACGTTGGATTTTTTTACCGTCAGGAAGTGCCACAGTTAGCTTGCAGTGAGGCATTGGGTCCGTGCTAAAATGCTAGAGTACTAAAAAGGGAAAGAGACGTGTCAGGCTGTGAATGAGCCTTCACAGAGCCCCCCTCTCTCAGACACCTCACAAAGGCCTTTATGTGCACAGAGTTCAAAGAGTGACGCCCACTAAATGGATCGGAGACCCCGGGGAACTGGTGCCAACATCACCTGCTGACGGAAGTGGGTGGCGTGGCAGTGACCTCGCCGAACACTTTCAAGTTTTTCAGACACAGACACAAAAAAAAAAAAATATGAAACTTTGATGTGAAAACGTTATTGGGTTTTTTGCCATCTTTCCTGCTGGAATAAATACGGGTTTTATTTGAGCACAGTGGAAGGCTTCAAATGATGCAAATTAGGAAAAAGAGGAGTTTTATGGATGCTGGGCAATTCGGGGAACTTTGGGGTCAGTCTCAGTCTGAACTGAAGGGGTTGGAGGTTTTAGGTCGGACTGAGGGTTGGCAGGGGCCACAACGAGACGAAATGAACACGGTGGGAACATGAGAAAGCACAAGCTGACATTCAGTGCAAATAGGTGGTTAGCCTTAGCTGAATACATCTCCATTCAATTTGAGGTCACGGAATGCCATTACTGCAGAATCGATTCACCTACAGACAAAAATCCAACCTCATCCTTCACACACTAATATAACATCGAGACAACCAGACATTAGCCTCCGAAAGTACCATCAGAATTCCATTGAAGGCCATTAGCCCAAATTCAAGATGAAATATGAATTAATTTTTCTGTTGACATGAACTTAATGCTGCCACCTCTTGTGAGTATTGCACCAGTGGTCATCTAGTGCCATCTTCAACTCTTCTAATTCCCTGACTGCAGATATTAGCCGTTCATTCAAATCCCTATGTGCTCCTAAAATCAATAGTCTCCAAGGCAGACCAGTCCTAAACAAATCCATTTACACCCCAGATATCCCATTTGAGTTACATCTTACTGTGAATTAAGAAAGAGAACAGGTCAATACATGTAACCCTTGGCTAATGGATAACGATGGCACGCATTTAGACTGTGAACATTAAAAAGTCAGAGACCTTTAAAAATATGACTTAGGCCCCGTCCACGCGGAGGCGCTTTTTGGGTTAAACGCACCGGTTTTGCTTCGTCTTGGCCGATCGTCCAAACGAATCCTGTAAACTCACAGCCCGAAACCGCACTTTTTTGAAACCTGGTCCCAGGGTGGAAAAATCTGAAACCGTAGCCCTTGTGAGTTCGTTTGGACGGCGAAACTGCATACTTGCGTATTAATGAGGTCATCGCCACACCTCAGCTGCCCTGGACTTGACTTATAGTATTGCCTAACAATACTAGTTTTCATAAATGACATTACCTACGATTACACTCAGTAGGATAAAATCACAACTGGTGCTGTGCAGCGCCAATAGCTTATGACAGTGTTTTTCCCAGTTTTTTTGATGCATTCTAGCTACTGTCAGTGACACGAGAGAACTAGTCAGAAGTTATTAGGGAAGTGCGGTGCAAGTTTAAATTAATTTGTGCGTAGTGCCGGTGACATTAATTTATTTTACATGTCTTACAACATAAATACATGCATTCACAGTCTAGTGAAGTCAGATATGAGCATACAAAGTCGCTTAGCTCATGTTAAGCCGATGGTAGCGCACTAAATGCGAATGCACGATTTGATGCAGGCAAAAGTATTGACTGTTACTAACGAAGGTATTATAGCAATATTATAAATGTGGTAACGGAATAGCCTAAAACTTGGGTAGGCCTAGCGTTTAGTAGCCTATGCAATTGCGGTGATAGCCAAAACTAATGTGAATCGTGGACTATCCTACAACCAAAGAAAGTAAAGGAGATTATTTGTACCTGCATTAGCCAAATGAAGGACGGGACCGCACCCTTCACAAACCATAGTAATTAGTTTTACAGTTGACAGTTTACCATCAGTCCACACAAACAATTCTGGTTTCCTTGCACTAGCCATTTTGTCATAGCCTATTCTGTCTGTTTGTATAGCCTACAGCGCGCAAGCTTTGGTCAATTTCTGTAAAGAAACAGTGCCACCTATAGGCCTGGGATATGAAGTAATGTGTTGAGTCGTGTTGAGATGGATCCGTTTGGACGCAAATATTATTGATATGGTTCCAGGGAAGACGGAGGAAAAAAAGATCGGTTTGGTACGTGTGGACTAGGCCTTAGTAAGAGTCCAGTGATGACACAGACAGGGAGTCTGCGCCCTGCTTTCACTCGCTGTGACAACTGATCACGCCGGTCATCCAGAGGAGAAGAATGCTGAGGGAGAAAAAATAAAAAAGAGGGAGAAAAAAAGGAGAGAAATGGGATGTAGTACCGGTAGGCCTTTATCCTATTTGGTAATGGCAGATCAGGGGCCACAAACGCATCACCCATCCTCTAATTCTCACAGTTAACACTCACACCAGTACACTACACACACACACACACACACACACACACACACACACAACCGAGACAGAGACTCAGAACCGAGAGACCTCTCTCCAAAAAGCTACAAAAGCAAAGTGCCTATAATGCAAACAGAACTGAGATGAGATACTTAAAATTCTCCTCCCTTCACCTCCATGGACTTCGGGGCCAGTGAAATCTGCTCCATCCCCTTGACAGCATGTTCCCAGAACACGGGCTTAAGGACACCGCAGGGTGCTGAGAGGGGAGGGGAGGGGGGGGGGGGGGGGGTGGGGTGCTTTGAGCTGATCTGCTTAGAGCTGATGCGGATGAAGAACAAACCGCAGCTCTGTTTCAGCGCGCCTGACAGACATACAGATGAGTTACACTAGCTGCCTCGTTTGGAGTGGTGTCGAGTGTGACCTTTTTTTTGGGGTAGGAAGAGGAGGCTGCAG
The DNA here is from genome assembly GCF_017589495.1 of Alosa alosa. Taxonomy (NCBI): domain Eukaryota; kingdom Metazoa; phylum Chordata; class Actinopteri; order Clupeiformes; family Clupeidae; genus Alosa; species Alosa alosa. The sequence continues at coordinate 17,261,555 of NC_063191.1, forward strand.
CAAGTGTTGGATCACGGACAAAGAAGAGAAAAGGGGGGGGGGTTCAAATGAGTTAAAACAGAATGGCAAACTCAGCATGTCAGCGCCATGGCTAAGAGAATCATTAAAAAAGTTAGGGAGCGGAGAGCTAAAAAAGAAAGGGTGAGGTTCAAAGAGGGCAACAGAGACATCAGTCTGAAGCTGCCATTCATGCCGTCCCCTGAGGCTGTCTGTGCAACATCTGGCACGAGGATATAGAAATGCCTTCGCCAAGAGACGCAAACATACATCCGTCCCTCCAAGGGCCCTTCCTTTCTCCGTCCTCTCTCGATACGCGCAGATGCTAAAGTGATCACGGCTTGTCACGGCAGCCGTAAAACGTGCAATGCTAACTGGTGGCTTTATGCGTCCCCCCCCCCTTAGCACTCGGGCCAGCGGCCAAGCCAAGCTTAGGGGGAGAGCTGCGGCGTGGTGTGCATCTCACGGGGCTGCTCGGTGCCATGGAGACGGGGTGCTGGAGTGGCGCTGCCACCGCGTTTAGAATGCAGCAGTGTGAGCGGAGGCAGCCAGCGGGACGGGCGAGGGCTCAGAAACAAACGGCCCCCAGGGTGCCATGCAGTGCAGAGTAGTCGGGGGGGGGGGGGTGAACATGGCTCAGCAGCAGCACAGAGCAGCACTGTGACCTTGGGTGCCGGAGACAAGCCGGAATGTACAGTGACCCGGTGCGACCAGAGGGGGTCAGTGTGGAGTCACCCTGGAGCCCCAGAGGTTGCAAAGGTTGGTGAGAGGTGGCAGAGTGGCCTCCAAAGGGGTCACCTCAGGACCTGTAAAACGCACGCAGTAAACCAGAGGTCCTGCTAAAACACATGGCTCTGACTGCCCCCCCCCAACCCTTTTCCTCTGTTTCTGATCACTCTCTCTCTCTCTCTCTCTCCCGCTCTCTTTCTCTCTCTCTCTCTCTCTCCCGCTCTCTTTCTCTCTCACTCTTTTTTTGTTCCACACCAAAGCCCCCATGCCAGCAGTGCACGCTGCAGCCATTTGATGTGCCTGTAATTGGCTCGGAATATCTTTGTTTTTCTAGCCCGGCTCCGACGAGGCGCGGGCCACTGAGACGTGTGGGGTTTTCAGCGGTGTGCTGCGCGGACGGACGGCATGGAGCGCTGGCGGAGCGTGTCCACGGCAGCGGGAGAGCACAGCTGAGGAATGCGAGATCAGAGGAGGAGAACCTCGGTGAGCGAACGCCGCTCGCAGGCGGCGGGGTGGTGTGAGTCAGCTGAGGAGACGGCGAAGGGGTGCTGCTGAAGGGGGGCAGTCCCCCATACTGCTGATCTGGCCCTGAGACTAAACACATACACGCATAACCACAAGCACACACATATTTGTGCACACACACACACACACACACACACACACACACACACACACTCACACTCACACATACACACACACACACATGCATAACCACACTGTTCACACACACACTCCGATGTGCCCACACAATTTACACACATGCAATCAGTCACACATCACATGCACTGCCCCACAATCAGTCACTGTCTCTGGGCAAGCTGCTGAGGGGCAGCATGAGTCAGCATGGCTGGGAACTGTTGGGCTTGGTTTTGTTTACAGTGCAGCGGTGCCCGACGATGCCATGACTCCTGCTAATGTCAGCACTCGGCATGGTAAAATCTCAGGCTGAATTGAATTAAGAGAGACTTGCTCCTACTTTGTCAAGCTTTGCCCCGTGTTTGTCCCCTACATACTTGACCGGCAGAGACGCTCTTTCTCGCTCACTCTCACTTCTTCCATGGCTTAGGTGGGGGAGTTCCTGCATCTTTATTAAGTGTAGCCATGAGCTCTCCCGCTGTTTTCAACACCTCCCTGAGAACAGGAGTGAATGATTCCCTCCCTTTCTTCCTACTTAAACACACACACACACACACACACACATTTTCAGACAGCTGCAATGACTTCTTTTCTCCCCATTCTCTGTGTGTGCTGCTGTCGTGGCTCTTTTTTGAATGTGTTTGCACTGAACACATTCAGCAGTCCTGCCTCCTGGGCTCACTTCACCTTCAGCTCCTCTCCTCTCCTCTCATCCACCCCCCCCCATCTGCTTCCTCAATGTGCTTTTGATCAGCCGTCTCTCTTTGATGCTTTTTTTTTAAAAACAATGACGGCACATACCTTTACCTTGAGACGGAAGGGTGAGGAGGGAGGCCAGGCTAGGAGGTAATAAGAACACTGTGAGCATACTCTGAGATTTGGTCAAGCTTTGCGGTGTGTCCTTAATTAGCTCTATTTTTTCCAATAAATATCAGATTCGGCTTTCCTCAGGTGATATTTTGTGAGGCGTTTTGTGACTTTATGAACACTAGAAAAACGAATATGAGAACAATGGATGGCATTTATTAAAAGTCTGCTGAATCCGTTCAACGACGGAGCTAATCGTTTGTATCGCTGCTGTTATTTAATTTGCACCTCCACATGTCCTCTGGTGCGAGCAGAATTATGCAGTGTTCATCCTTGAACACTGAAGCAGATACAATTATGTCAGAAAAAGCTGCTTCTTCAATCAAGTGAGTCAAGTTGATCAAGTGCTTCTGTTTTATAACTTTGACACTCAGTCCGTCAGTTTGATTCCCACACGTAACCTGTCTGAGACGGATATTAGCCACGGAAGAATTCTTCAGTGGAGGAAATGGATTTAGGAAACAAATTGCACTCCGGGCAGTAACACCTTCCAATAAACAACGACCAAGGGGAAAAACAACACCAATTTCCACCACTTAAAGAAACGTCTGAGTGGAAGCTGAACTGAAATGGCCACACTTTGCTGTGCATTGCTTCCAGACGCGATAAGTGGGAAAAACAGAGCAGGCTGGACTCTATCGCTCTTTAACACGCCCCAGACGGAAGAGGACAATGGGGCCAAGGGCACAGACTAATTGTCAGTTCATGTCATGGTTTGGACTGGTTCAAAGCAAGCCCCCCTTCCTTCTCAAACCCAGAGCTGCCTCAGCACAGATGAGCCCCAGATGTGAAAGGGGAAAGGGGGGGTGAGGTGACCATTCAAAGGGTTTCAATCCTCAGCGCTAAGTCCTCCGAAAACAAAGAGAGCAGCGCTTGAAATGGGTCCAGCTACAACTGTCTCTTTGCACTTTGAAGATCGCACAGCTGCAGATGGCTGTGTCCTTTAGCGCCGGGAGAGAAGCGAAACAATCAGGACGCTGTTGACGCACATGCTCCCCAAAAAGACAAACCGCCAGCGCGCACCACAACAAAGGCCAGAGATCTGGCAGGAAAGGGAGAAAGAACCAGGAGAGACTCTTTAACAGAAGCTGACCAAATAAAGAGGCTTACACTAGAGAGAGACAAACACAGATCCTCGTGTCTGCGCCCCTCCACCCCCGCCCAGTCAACCACCAAACACTCTAATGACATGTGCACTACAAAGCTTAGGCCGCAAGCTGGAGCGTGTACGCGCATAGTTTATGGTCTGCATTATTTTCATAGACAACAGCACCTGGGAAACCAAGTACTTACAGTAAATAAGCCAACGACTCTAAAAAACCCACAAAAAAACAGCACGCCGGCAATTTGGGTTTACAGCCAAAGATAATTTTTTTGCGTGACGGCGGGCCGCTTAAGATCTCCCCCGCGAGCTCAGTCACACCTGCAGCAACTGAGCTGAGCCTACACTAGTGTCTCATACTGTGCTTGGGGATGGTGCCACAAACCAGTACAGGAACAATGTAACTGTATACTGGGGACAAGTCAGCTGCCTTTCCCTCAAGCTTAGAAGTTGATGTGATAAGCAGAAGGATAAAAGGATGGAGAAAAAGAGAAAGGTGGGGTGGATAGGCGGTGGTGGGGTGAGGTGGAGAGGTGGTGGGGTGAGGTGCAGGGGGTGCAACAGTAGGGTGGAGTTACCTGGCGACTTCTTGCAGGCGCGTGAGGGCATCATGTAGGTCTGTCGGGGCAGGAGGGGTGAGGAGGGCAGCGACATGGACACACCTTTGGTCAGTCGCAGCACCTCCTCCGGGGTGTATGGGTGTGGTGGGATGCTCTCGGATGGAGCATCGCCAGCTGGACAGAGAGAGAAAGAAAGAGAAAAAGAGAAAGAAAGAGAGAAAGAGAAGAGATGAAGGACATTAGGGCATCAGTCCAGACTCCAGAGAAGTGTGACACAATGAAAGCTGACAGAATAACACTAGGACAAAAAATATGGCTCCAGTCACCTTTATTTCATGAACTATTTCCCCACTGTTGCAAGAGACAAAAAGTAAACTAAATTGAAAATCCATCCAACAAAGGAAATTAAATTTAAACATATTTCCCTGACTTCCCTGAAAATGGAGGAAGATATGCCTCATAATGCACGAAGTACACAATGACTGTGATAACTAGGCATGAACCAAACCCACTAAACAAATGTTGACCAATGGCTCAGGGCCATTTCTTTACGAATGCTGACTAAAAAAAAATCAACACAGCCACGGAAATTATAGCCTAAGCGTACGGCAGAGCAATGAACCATTAAATAAACTCAGGGAGAGAGGGAAATGTAAAACATATTTAAAATGGATCTGCCGACGGCCCATCTCCTACTAATGGAGCCTTGAGTGGTAACCTTTACCGATGTGAAATGAGTCTGCCATTTCATTTGAGCAACGATTTTCAAGCTAATCAATAGCAGGCAAAATCAACAAGGCAATCCACATTACAATCATCTCTGGTGATATGCAGCATGTTAAAAAGCCAAGAATCAGTACAAATAATCCACATAAACATAGACTTTTGAAAACAGTGTTGAATTTTGACATCCTCGGGAGCATTTTTACTGTGTACAGTAATTAACTTTCAGGTCAAAGGACATTTGTACGAAAAAGAGGTCATCCTACAAAGGAAATATATTAAAAGAAAAATATCTCATATTTATCATCTAGACACTTTCACTCGTTTCTGATACAATCGTACACAATTTGGAATGTGACCATAGTTTAACAAAAGCTTTTCCCAGAGCTCTGGCAGGGTATGATAAGAGGGGTCACGTAGAGAATAGGTGGTTAAGGGAAATCCACTGCCAGACGTATTCCTCTTAGGAGCAAATGATAAAGCTGAGAGCAATATGGAATTCAGATGCAGGCTTCAGCATCAAAAATTGAGTAACTCGTGGGAAATCAGAGTGTGAGCTCTTTCACAGACTGCTCTGAGCTGATAAGGCCTAATGGATCACGCCGCGGGCCCCTCCGCATGCCGCTGAAGAGACGCCAGAAAAGGCCCAGAGATGCTGAACCCCCCTGGAAGGCCTGAAGCTCCCGTTTCCTGCCTCTCCGTGGAAACATAAAGGCTGGGATGTCAGTCACCCCTCACTGCCGTGGCACAGTTCCATTCCCCCCAGTGCTGAAATAGGAACCTGGGCAGCCGACCGGGCTCGTTGGCTGGGGTTTTACGGGCCGAGGCGCGATCCAATCTCACGTCTTGTAATCTCCAGTCCTGTTATACATGCGGAGCGCAGGATCCCTCGCAAATGACTCCCCTGGGTTCGGCAGACGGGCTGGCGCGGGATGTCTGCCGGCTAGTCCGCGTCTGGGTCAGAGCAACCGCCCCGATGGAGAAACCAGACCAACAGCCTGAACCCCGCAGAGTGTGTGGGGTAAATAACACTATCAGTGTGCTGTGGAACTAGTGCTTTTGCTACAGGCTGATTTGAAGTTTGCTTATTTATGATGGTGGTGGTGCTGATGGTGGTGTACACGTGGACTACTGTGCAGGCTATAATTTTAAGACACTATTAAAAGAGGAAAGCTCATCAGGCTGCAAAACAAGTTGCCATTTTCTGACAGATAGCGTACCATGCCGGGGTCCAAACATTACATGTGCAATAATTCTCGGGTAGGAGCTGGAGCAGGGCCAAACTTAGAAGTACCGGTAATCAAAAGGCAGCAGAAAGCACTACGCCGGCTGGTAGTGCTTTCTTCACACAGAAAAATTGTTGTACGCAAAGTGCAGCCGTTTCTCTTACATGTACAATAGTCATTGTGACGAAAAGCCACACCCAAACATATAGACACTCCACTGAGACGAAGCGCCACATCCAAACATATAGACACTCCACTGAGACGAAAAGCCACATCCAAACATATAGACACTCCACTGAGACGAAAAGCCACATCCAAACATATAGACACTCCACTGAGACGAAAAGCCTCATTCATTCTCTCCAGGCCCTCTGATATCTAGTTTGGTCTTTCTGGGAGTAACCAGCTTTTACGGTGAAACCACACTTGTTTGTCCCTCGGTACTGGACACCATCCATTTGTGCTGCTGAGAATAATCAAAGAGAGAACAGCATTTCCATCTCTCTTTTCCTCTCTCTGCTCTCTCTTTGTCCCCCCAGCAGAAAACAAAGACGCCCAGTGTTTCAATGAAGGGGCCCTCAGGTCAAAGTAGAATGGCCGACAGCAGGAACTGGCCTCCGCTGCACTGACACCTCCACAAGCCAGCCGACGTAGTTTGGCACCCCACACACATCCCGCCGGGTCAGACGTCTTTTGTCCGAGTCGCCCCGGCAAGAGGCCGCTGACCTCTGAGGGTCACCGTGTGCCACTCTCACAGACGGAACATGCAATTTCCTCCCGGCCCGTTTTTATTATTCTAAACGGAGCTCTATAATTTTCGGGCTGGGATGAAACCGTGGCCCCATAGCTTGCCATTCATTGAAATAGCAACTCTTCGCTAAAACAACTTGGTACATGGCAGAGCAACAATGCATAAAGCTATAAAATTCAACTCTTTTTCTTCTGCACATGATTGGACCTGTTGAACTAAACCAGGCTGCCTTAAGCTGACGCTTCCACGTAGAAGGGGCTGGTGTGAATGAGTGCCTATAGAGGCTTGCCTTTAACCGCCACAAAACAAAACCCTCCTGTGAGGAGAGCACACTGGTCCTCCTGGTAATGAAAAGGAGGCCCTGGTGCTTATGGACTATAGACCACAGGGTTAATCTCCACCAATTAACACAGCCAGGGAGGACGAAAACAGCACTGCTGTCAAAGGATTTCTTTACATGGACAATGTTGGAAGACACAATATATGGACGGACAGACAGGCCTCAAAAAACAAAGGGGACCTCCCCACTCCCACAGGGAAATCCGCTAACCCATTTGTGCCAATTCAGCACAATTTAAATACATTTTACCTCAGCTATAATATAGTAGCTATGATACATTGGAAAGCCAGACAACATCAACTCTAGTCTATCACATGGGTGTAAGTAAACATGAAGAAGATGTGATGGTACTGTAAGTATGGCTTCAGAACCGCACATAAACATCCTACAGATTGAACTTGGGAAGTTCAACGACCTCCCTTTGGTTCTTGGGAGACCACTGAGGCGGAGAGACACTTCATCCAGAATCAGAGTCTTCGGTGGGGTTGTGCTAGCCGTTGAACCAAAAAAACACAATTATTACAGAATGATCTACGGGCTGTAAATCACGGGGAGGCCTTTCTGCATCAGCGTCGACCCACTTGAGTCTCTTGCTGAGAGGAATGCCAATGCAAGAGGAGTTCATGTTGACCTTTCAAGTTCTGAACTCTTGCTTTTTTTTTCTGTGTGAAAATAATGACAACGCTGTCTTTGTATCAATGTCTATTCATTCACTTAATCCCAAGAGAGCCAGTCCACAGTAGATCCAAACGTCTCAGCCTACCACTACACCCATTGGTGGAGCAAAGCACCACCGGGCCCCCCCTCTCGGTCACTCGTTCCTTCTTGTTACCGCTTTACACATTAAATGGATCATATAAGATCTGTCATTTGGGGCCTCCATCTCTGAAAACAGGCAGTGCCACATGAAAGGACCCCGTGGCCAGGGCTGGCCGGCCGGCTGCCTGTTCCAGCCACTGCAGCGGGGGTTGTGAACCGTGCGGAGGCGCAGACGGACGGGGAGAAGGAGCGCGAAGCGCCCGCGGAAACTCGGCAGTGCCGATTCGGCCGCTCGCCACCGAGCCGCTGGGTCCAGGGCCAGGCCTGCAATTTCAGCCCTCGCTGTGGCCAGAGAAGTCAGCTCTTTCTAATTATATTTCCACTGCTCAAAGAAAAAAAAAATGGGGACGTAAAAATGATTACAGACCCTGGGAGCTGCCTTTTTTTTCCATCGTCCATCGAGGGTGACCACAGAGGTCCCCGCCCGCTCCCAATAAAAGGTGATAATATTTTAAGTCATTAAATATTGAGGTGCGTTATAAATTATGTAAGCCAAGGCAATAAGAGTCCTTTAGCCTTCAGCGAGAGTAAGCTGGATTGAAGAGGGAAAATCTTTGTCTTTCAAAGTGACTTAAGTCATTTTGAAACTTTTAATGAAACTTTTAATTCATGCCCTGTTGAAAATATTTTTCTTCTGAAGGGAAAAAAGAAAAGAAAACATTGCTGTTGAGCCCTGGTTTCATACCTCCCTCATATGAGCTAGTGGGTGGGGAAACTGTAGTGGGCATTGTACGCACTTGCCACAATCCAGCCGAAGGCCACAAAATAAACGTTGACCACATGCAGCTAAAACAGACCACTCCAGCCAGCACGTTTTACGAGGTCCGCCGTTTTGGGGCTGTCGGTTTGTGCAGCTGAGTGCCTCGCAATGGGCACGGCGGGCGTAATTCAGGACTGTGTAAGTCCGCTCCCTCCAGTAAATCCAGGCGCTGGAATGCGATCTGTCAGGCTGACGAGCTCAAACTCAAAGCCCCCGCTGCTCGCATTGTGCAGCCCCGGGCCGGTCCCCACGCTTGCACACAAAAGGATGGACGCAACCTTGAGTGGGGATGAGCTCGGTGCAGACAAAAGGACGCTTTAGTATTCAAACGGCGTCCCTTTGCTCACAGTCAAGGTCGTGGCTTACAGTAGCGTCCCCAGGCAGCATGCTCAGCACATCAATCAACTTTGTCAATACGCATTAATGTGTTTTGATTTGAAACTCCTTCTTCTTACATGAGCCTATGTGATGACTATTGTGTATGTCTGTACGACTGGATGAATTTGCAGATTGAACCTGACAACAAGTTATACAGGTGTGTGTGTGTGTGTGTGTATGTGTATGTGTGTGTGTGTGTGTGTGTGTGTGTGTGTATGTGTGTGTGTGTGTGTGTGTGTGTGTGTGTGTGTGTATGTGTGTGTGTATGTGTATGTGTATGTGTGTGTGTGTGTATGTATGTCTGTTGTATGTGTGTTTGTCTGTGTGTCTCTGTAAATTATGAAGGGTGCTTGCATGTGTATTTGTGTGGGATGACACAGCACTCCACTGCAACCTCCATTAGCGTCTTGTCAGTAAATTTGACATGCGGGCTGGTGGGTTGATGAATAGGGAATAATGAATGTAGATTCTCTTTGTCGACACACACAAAGCTGCAGGGGCGCAGGAGCACAGGACACTGCAGCAGTGGGAAACTCTCCAGCCAGACTCCACGCCAATAAAAATCTCCCTGTGGACGTACGAGACAGGGTGGGGGCGGACTGTCCCACGAATGCGCTCATGGGTAAGGGCACCGTACGGCCCTGAACATGGGGCAGCAGAGGGATAGAGTGTGAGAGAGAAATGGAGTGGGGAGAATCAACAAAATAATAAAATGGTGATGGCTTTCAATTATACCAGCTCACAATATTGTTACCAGTGTTCCACTGTCATCACAAGCTTTGGCAACAAGGTAAATAGTCATGTCAATAAAACCACTTTTAACTCAATTGAACTGAACTAAGAGAGAGAGAGAGAGAGAGAGAGAGAGAGAGAGAGAGAGAGAGAAAGAGAAAGAGAAAGAGAGAGAGAAAGAAAGAGAGAGGAAGACCATGGGGCATATATGGCGAGAGGGGGACAGATGGAAAGAAGAACTGGGAACTGGAAAGAATATAACAAGAATATAGGCCAACTTTAATGAGAGTCATGTGCTTGGACAATTGAGCATCTCCCAGCCATAGTTGGGAACAATATCTCAGCATCTCAACTTTCATCTCCTTAAAAGAACCAGTTGCTGCTCAAATTTCCCAGCCAGCCGTTGCCATGGCGACAGACAAAAAATAAAACAAATTGGCAGTGATCACCAGTTAAAAAAAAAGAAAGACAGAAAAGAAAGTGAGCCAAGAGCTAAGTAGTACTCCAGAGGTTCAAGCTGTGCTTTTATGGGCTGTCAGATTTCAAAATATAAACTATACATCAGCTACCTGAAGACAGTATGTATTTAAACATGTAATATGTATGACGACATAACGACAAACCACAACATCAAATCCAGGAGCTTAATCATGCAGCACATAAATCAATGATTTACTTTCAAACAAAGGGGCATATTTCATAAAACACCTCACGTCAGAACCGTTCACTCGTTTTCTTAGTCTACCCTGTTCTGACAAAGGCTAAGAGTTCAGCATACATTTGCTTACCATCTGTAAACATTTCATGTTTAACACCCCCCCATTCAAATTGTTCATAGAGCACGTCAAAGCCTAAACACGCTAAAACATCCATGAGGAAAGTATTTTCCCACCCTCTCATGGAGGTCCCTGGGGCACAAAAGCTGAACTTGGTTACAGTATTTGGTTCCAACATGTCAAAACCCAATCCTGCTGAGCAACTCCTTCACCACTGATCCTCAATGTAGACAAATTAGCTCGCTAATCTGGACCAGGGCTGCAGGCAGCAAGAGGCGACAGGATGATCACTGAGAGAGATGTCCGTCAGTGGGCTGTGTGTCCAGAGCCCTGGAATGTTCTCTCTTCTTCCTCCTCCTCCTCCTCCTCCTGCTGCCCCAGGGGAAGGAACAAGTTGAGAGAGACAGGGAGAGAGAAAGAGGGACAGAGGGAAAGTCAGACAGAGACAAAGAGAGAGAGAGAGAGAGAGAGAGAGAGAGAGAGGATAGGAGGGGCAGAAGCTTTGACATTTTCCAGTCCGTTTCATAAATGGACAATTTGAGCTGGTATGGGGGGGGGGAATCTGCGCCGGAGGAGTATGTCTTTGCCACATGTTTACTTTTGCCCCTAGGAAGGATGAGAGGAGAGGAAGCAGAGGAGAGCATTATAAAGGAAGTGAGGGTACTGACTGACACTGGCTAGAGGGCTTGAGGAAAGCAGGAAAGGGTCAATCCATCTGTAAGAGAAGAGCTGTGGGCTGCACGTCACCTAAGTGCAAAGGCAGATTTCTCTGGGACATATCAAGACGTACCCTTGGTGTGCTGGAAAATGCATTCGGATGAGGGTGTTTAAAATGTATACATGTGTTGTTGGGGATATCGGCCACTGCTGAATTACTGGGGCCAGAGGAATGGAGACTGGTGGAGAAGCTATTAGGGAATCTTGTTCTCTCACTCTACTTTTATAAGTCTCAGGACCACAGTAGAGATGATCGTTGCAGTGCTTTAAGGAACTTCAGCAGGAGAACATTCGGCCGGCCATCTCCTTTCCTCAAAGGCCAGGAAACAATGCTAATCTCCACAAGCAGATTTTTAAGGGCCTTGCAGTATCAAACGCAATGCGACTTTCAGATGTGGGCTTTTGTTATAATCAGTTGGGGCGACGGATATAAAAAGCTTACTATGACCACAAGTGTATGAAAAAAAAAAATGTGCCTCGTAATTGACCACGGATCACTTAAGACACGACCGCACAGCAGATCCTGCTGAAAGCTCTTTTCACCACACGTTACAGAATGGCAAGCACCTTCAACCAAGTCGAGAGGGGATTAAAGAAAAAAAAACAATTAACAAAGTGCAGCACTTTCACATCCAAAGCCAGCGTTTACTTCTTGATGTGTTCTTAATCCTCTGGAGCTCATTTGAGCAGCCTGGGTAATAGCACAGGGAACCAGGCAGAGCAGGGGGCTGTTGCTGACACTTATATTCTGCATTGTCAGAATAACTTGTGTGAATGTCCCCGTGTTAACAGGCTTCATCAGTGTCACTGTAGCATGTATTGTTAACCACCCAACCATACACACACACAGATGCTCATCTCTGGCATATCTCCATTCAAGCCATTCTACATGAATTTTGGCACAGTGACATAGAAAATGCCATTCCAACCAAAGCTTTTCAAAAGCAATCATGCCTGACTGCCTTGCAAATATTCTTAAGCAACATGTTTTCTTCATTGCATATTCCCTAAAGTGACGATGTAATGAGCTTTTGTGAATTATACTCACTTCTCCAGAGAACTGGGGAGATTTTTGGGCCTTGACATGTAGCAGAGCGATTTACTGAGGCCAATTAGAAGGGTAGGTCACGTTCCTCTGTCACACACAAAATTCTTAGAACATGACAGCAGAGTTCAGAGCACAAGGTAAGCTTCCAGATGGGAAACGCGGAGAGGCTTGAGCAGGCAAAAGAAAGACAGAAACACAGAGAAAAAAGAAAGTGCTTTGACAGCCACCATTCTGCTTTCTGTGTTAACCTTGGAGGCCGCTCCCTCCCCCCAGCACGGTTGCTTAAACGTATACGACCTCCGAGTAGCACCTTCCTGCTTCCGTTGGCCCCGGCCCACAAAAAAAGCTCTTGTGCGAACAAATTTGTTTTCCATGCAGAGGTCTTCCCAGGGGCGGCCACTGGGGCTAAGAGGTTAACGGCAGATTTTGATTGCCATTAACACACCCCATTAAGCACAGGCTCTCCTCGGGCCAGGTGAGGTCATGAGAATGACACCAGGCTGGTGGACAATGGGCAGTCACATCACCAGGGCCCATTGAAGACAGTGGAATGGATGTGACTGGGGTACAAAACCTCCACCCCACTGGACTTAATCCAGTAAGTAAACAATGGAGACTGGGGGGGATCTAAGTCAAAAGCCCAGAGTAATAACCTGCCATGGTGTGTGGATTCTAACAGACTCTAGGCAAAGAAGAGCTCTGGTTCACTCCACTGTTTGTTGAGGTCTGCCTTGATTCTTTTTTTTTATATTACTTGATAAATGCCAATACGGCTCTAGAGTTTTAGCTTGATCACACTGGTTTAAATCAATGAATCATGCTTTCCAGCCCGATTAACAGACACCCCACTACTGATGGCGGACAGTTATTCTCCCGTGGTTTGCCAACTTTCTGTGCAATCGACTCTCCTGCTAGACTGGAGGTCTCAGAGGGCCTTAATGCTGTGGAGCCTGAATTGAAACGCCGTCATTGCCCTAAGTGCCCTGAGGAGAAATCACGCTGTGGGGCCACTATGGAAACTCGAAAGTTTAAGGTTCTTTCTTTGAGGCCGGGCACAAAGGGAGCGGGGTCATTAGTTCAGCTGGCCTCTGGTTGGAGATGGAGAGCATTCAGCGGCGGGCCCCGATCACAATCACAAAGGGCCGCTCCTGCTCTCCCTTTCAGAGAACCACAGCAGAGCTGAGAACAGTGAGGCCCAAGGGCCAGCACACTGTCAAGAAACTATGTGGTTGTGTGTGTGTGTGTGTGAGCATGTGGGGGGACTTTCAGATACACATACACAAACAGACGTGCAAATACTCTCACACCCACACTCAAAACTGGCTGGAGTTACACTACAGATTGGGTGTCATTGAAACAAGCTCGGTTATGTCTTTGATTCCAACTTTAATCAGTCAGCCCAAAACGGGAGTTAGCTGAATGATGTCACCTCTTTGTGCTGTTAATGTTTTTAAATCGGAGTGTCCCCGTGCCAAGGACCTGTTCCAGCGTGGTGTATGCCGGAGGGTGCACTGAATGGTAATGACCAAATCCATTAATTCTCGCTATTAAATATCACGGATCGTGTTTAAATAGAGTAACCAGAGAGGTGAGGCTTTGAGTGAGTCATAAAGTCCGCCCCCATGGGAACTCGGTGGCAGGCATTCTGCAGAGGTTGTAGAGGCTCGCTAAACACACAGAAGCCATCAGGTAAATGGAATGCGGCCCTCCACCGCCACAGCACACCGTAATCAGAAAAAGTCCGAGGCTATCTGACATTTTCTGGGCGTCGTGCTGTGGACTGGCCTTCAAAACCACCCCTGCCTGGCCAACTGATAGAGTGTCCTCACTGTTCTTCAGGGGAGAGCCGACTCATAGCCCCGCGGATGGTGGACGTCCAAGATAACACTTCAGCCTTGGCTCCAGGGGGGGGGACTGCTATGACATCACTGCTAGTTCCCAGCCAATTCTGGTGTGCTTGTTTTTTTTTCCCCCTCCCGCGTTCACACCCCTCCCGGCCCCACCACACCAGCTCTTCCAAGGTCATGGACAACCGTCCAAAGCACCAGGGAGCAACGAGAGGAAATGAGAAGTGGTTCTCTCCGGCCGGAGAGCTGGCAGCCAACGGGGGCCAGTGGGAGACCTGGAGTATCTCCATGGCATCCCACTTCATGTCTACAGCCACTGTTGGGACTGGTGGGGGGTGATGACTGCCTCTGTGCCAAATATCACCCCTGTAGGATGGAGCCTGAATGTGCTCAGAAGGGCTCGGCAACAGACCCTGAATTTGACTAAAAGCACCTCAGCTGAAGCATGTCCTCCAAGCTTCTCTGGTAAAAAAAAAAAAAAAGAAAGAACTCTCCAGCAGCAACTTAAGGACAAACAAAGAGCAGAGTAAAAATAAGATGTCAAGTCTGCAATTTTTCAAGGTCTATCACAAAACATGCAGTTGGTGAAAATTGGGTTAAGTCAAGGGAGGGGGGTAGGCTGCATGTAAAATAGCTCTCTGAACTAATATCCTACTTTGTTACCACATCAGTGCAATCCCGCTTCATGCCTTTAATGTCTGTACGATTGCATGAGCCCATTTGCAGAATATTTAAAGTAAATCTAACTGTGCTGAGAGAGATTAGCCAAATTATGTCAGCTTCAAAGGCTTCAGTAACCCTGCGCTGGATCATACGATTTAAGGAACAAGGATTATTGTTTGCTGTTTGTCTGGTTTTCCAAACATGCATTGAAGTACAGCAGCTTGGTGAGTGCCCCAATGGATACTTTCATGCTGTTCTGGTTCTCTCCCTCTTCGCTCCTATGAAATGAGGGAGAGGACACGGGGTGGGTCTTGTGCGGACACACCTGAGGTTTGAACGCTTGCCCATAGCTGAGGGTGTGTTTGTGCCTTATGCGGTTGCAGCTACGCCCAAGCTAATCGTTACCTCCTGGGCGCTCGACAGCTTTGATGCCAGGCTGTCTTGATTCAGCTCTGAGGTTGGGTCTGTTATGATTTCTTTTGTACATGGGCCTACTTGTGTGCTTCATGTAGTTTTTATACCATACCATCCCTATAACAACAACCTGTTCTGAACTTTACAGGACATTTTAGTGGTGTGATTGGGATTTAAAGCACAGTAAATCTTCTGGACAACAGAAAGCATCTTTGATAAGGGACACACAAAAGTGGAAGATGACGTAGCACACTGCATTTACAGCACTGACTTACAATCTGTTGCCTCCATTGTCAAACCGACATGCAATGAAGTGCCAAGAAATTCGTTGGTCACACAATGAGCACCTGAGTCATGCGCCTGTGGCACTGGCAGGGATTTCCCCACAAAGCTGAGCGTCTGTGCACACTTCTTTATTTTTACAGCACACAAAAGTTTTGCTCTTTTCGTCGTCCAGCATTCTCAACGCATCCTGGCCTCATGGGTCCCTCGTGACCCATTCCTAACGAGCCCACAAGGCGCGCCCCGGCTCCCCGACGGAGACGACAGCACGCTCACATGTCACACCAGGACAGCGAACGCCAAGGGCCTTTGTCTGAGAGTGTGTGTTTGTGTGTGTGTGTGTGTGTGTGTGTGTGTGTGTGTGTGTGTTTTTCCACGAGGTGTTGCGAGACCTATAAACAGCTGACGTCTGAGAGAAAGACAGTCTTTGGGGAGGGAGGAGTGGGGATTTAAACAAAGTCCTTGCTGATTACATTTCGGAGCTTTAGAGCCTCATCAGACTGGCTGGGCCTCTCCTTTGAGATCCTCTGTTTACCCATTGCTGCAAGGACCAATTAATACCTGGCCAAAAGCTCTATTCCTACGCACAAACGTTGTCCACACCTGCTTCTGTCGAGGCGTGCATTCACAAAATAAATATTTGACAGAGGAGGTGCGTGTTATTTCAGTAGGAAAATGGAAGAAAAGGATGCCGTATAGGCTAGTAGTAAAATTTTACTTGACAACATTAACGAGTAGGTACAAAGTGAATGCCCTGAGGATACACTGTACAAACCAATTACCTAAAGCACCGCAAATTGGGGGATAACAAAAGCATGGAGGGCAAAGAACAAAGGGGTTAGTTATTACTGTAACAGAGATTGCATGCTGCAGATATCAGCAAGCTTGGAGTGTGGCTTTATGAGAAATGTGGCAGAGTAGCTGCTGACAGACGGCACGGAGGTCGACTCTCCTGGAGCTGCTCAAGAGGCACCTCTGTGGTCTAGACTTCCTGAAACAGCCCGTGAAGCAGCCATCTGTTTATCTCGTTGATTGTTACGTTTTTCTGGTTGTTTGTTTTGCTTCTCTTCCTGGCTACCTCTACCCCTTCAGCCTGGCTCTTTCATATGCGAGCAGATCGTCTTCTTCCCATCCTGGAGAACAAACTTCGAATTAAAAAGTCTCTCTGTTGACGGGAAATATGCGAAGAGATTCCGACACAACGGAACTTCAACTGTAATGGTGTAGCCTATTTTTATGACAAAAAGTCAGCCCGATCTGACATGAATCTCGTTGCTTTTTCCATGTATTTTTTTTATTATCTGAAACCAGATGAATCGATGAGAACTATTTTAAAGCTTTTGCCTCACCCATCTCTACTCCTGAAATATCGTAAATCAGTGTGTTTGCTCAGCTCCTCAAGTCCCACCTGGGTGCCAGAGCTTGCCCTGGCCTCTGAAGAGCAGCTGAGGAACTCCACTCATGACACTACACACTGAACAGTCATTTATCTTTCTTTCTTTCTTTCTGTCCTTCTTTCTTTTATTCATTCTTTAGAGAACAGATTCATGAAAAGTGGTGTTTCTAAATGTGTTATGTAGCTCACCAGAATGCTGCAGTAAGTTTCACTGAAATGAATAGGCCATTCCAACATTCAGAGGTCAAGGTTCTTGACAATGACCACCACATGGTGTGGCATGGTATTCACTATTCAGAAATGGAATGAGATGGCAGTCTGCTCCAAGTTTAGCCAAATGCTGGCTAACCTCTTACCAACCTGCAGTTGTCCATCCTTGCAGCATTTGCAAATGTTAGCTGACAGTCTTGGTAAGGCAGCTTCCTGTGAGACCTACTAGGTTGAGGTGAGGGAGAGGCAGGGACGGGCAAGAGAGTGGGACAATGCTGCTGCCTCAGCTGTTCGCTGGACGTTTGGGGGCACTGGGGGTTGGGCTGTGTATAGCACCTGTGTTCAGAGCCATGAATGAGGCTTGTGTGGAGGCTGGTCTGGCTGACCACCTGTGAGCTGGTGTACAGATTTCCCTTCACGCCCAAGAACTTCTCTCCCGGCCATCGACCGCACACAGACGCACCTTACCCACCATTTCACCTGACCACCTCCCTTACTGACGCATGCAGTGGTCAAGTGGCGGGCAACAAGTAAGACTCACGCGACAGAACATAAATCTCATTTGGAGAAATGGCTTGCTGATGACCATCGACCACTACTGAGAGAGAAAGACAAAGAAACACTGTGTGGGAAAAAGGGATGAGGAACAGAAAAGGGAGGCAGACATGTTGCAAATAGAACAAACCAGAAAAACAGGACATTTGAGAAGGTTAGGCATTACCTGACTGGTGAATGCCTCATACCACTTTCGTGTTCCCACAGACATCAGAGGCTAAACCTGTCCTACCATTTCAATGTCAAAAAAATCTAATATCCCTTCAACACACGGCAGACACAATAAGGTTACCCTTCATCATTTATTTGACGAGATAAGAAGAAATTACCCAACTATGCAGAAAACGACAATAGCCGTTTTATGGAAAGTATATTGAAATGGCTGTAATAAGCAGATAAACACAGGAGCAGATAGTCCTGAGGAGATCTGACGAAAAAGAGGAAACAAAACAAAGTCTATTTTGGTAACACAGAGCATCAACATCTCACTGTCATTATGCGATGTGCTTATCACAACGCCTTTTCCTTTTTGAATGTTACTTGCAGCCTCTGCGTCCTGAATCAGTGCTGAAAAACAACCTGTGCACATCAAAGGGAGGGGAGGAATTCTATTTCCTCCGCTGCCTGGCCCTCCACCAACAATTCTGTGCGGTCGCGCAGGGGTACCGCTGAGACAGTCCGTACCAGCTACTCTGCACAGCTGAAAAAACAGGCGGCATTCAGCCGCCATGGTCCAATCAGCGGTCAGCCTGTCATGCTGGCCAATCCCCTAGGCTCTAATCTACCTGATAACACAGCAAGGCCTAACACCATATCACTCCATACTGCAACGTATTTAATCATAACTCTCACTGTGCCCGTGTCTGTGAGTGTGTGTGGTGTGTAAATATAAATCAAACAGGCCCCAGGAAAATCATAGTCTGCTGCTCCTCCTCATGGGAGACGACGTAAATCTTCTCAGCCCCGTGTTATACTGAGTTAGTCAACTTTTTTTCTTCATCTGATCCTTCATGGAAATATTCAAACAAATCATTTAAAACTGTTCAGTGATAATTTCATATTATGTTATAGGGAAGGGGAAGCTATCAATCACTGGATATCTAATTATTTTGTGGTCAGCGTTTCAAGGGTGTCATAATTGGATGGTTTTTATACAAGTGTGGCTTCGTCGCAGGAGAGAAAGGGCTGACCCCCTGGTGCGAGAGCTCTTTGAAGGGAAAGGGCGATGGTCACATGCTCCCTCTTGGGTTGGATGCTATGCAGAATTTAATGAGACCATACCAACTTCAATGACACACATTCCAATTACTCACTGATTTCAAGTGCAGCATGTAGCATTGCTCTAGCGTCTGTAACTATTAGCATCTTTGGTGAAAAGAGGACCATCTCTTTTTTTCACTCTCTCTATTTCTCAATCCTCCATAATGTCTTAATCCAGAAGTGTCCTAACTGCCCTCAACAAGGCAGGGGTAAAAAAAATATCCTGGTAATGCAGTAATGTGGTCACAATTTTAAAGATGGGGAAAAAATAGTCTGAAATGTAATATCATAATTACAACATTTTATTGAGCACCAGTCTGCCAGAAGTTGGTGAAACGCAAACGTTTGGATTCAATTATTCAAGAAGTAGGAGTTAATGATGGGCGTATTAATCACAGGAGGAAAAGTGATTTTCCACACATTAAAAAGAAACAGCCATTTGATGGCCAAATGAAATTGAAATATTTTGTAGGATCACTCCAGACTGAAACGCTATTACAGCCCAGTTTGACGCACCAAAACCGTTTACAGAGACATCACGCAAATGGAATGACAGCCAGCCAATATTTACACACGGAGGCTGCAGTGCTTGTAGAAGTTTTGGGCTGCTGGTTACTGTTTCCAATGATGGCAGCAGCGGTCGGAAGAGGCTCAGACAGTGCCGGGGTGGGCAGCAAGGGCTACCGGCTGAGCGGGTGGCCTTTGCCACAAGCCACGCTCGGAGAGGAGGCGCCAGGCACAATGGACAGAACGAGCGGTTGAGTTTCCTCAAGATGCTCCTTATAGGCCATGTGTGAGTAACACTTAGGCCTAACACTGCCCAGCACTCCCAAACAAAACAATTGACTAAGTAATAGTTGGACAAGACACAAAAACACACACTCAAACTAGGAGAACTGCAGTACTCACACTACTGAAGTGCAACTTCACTGATTCAAGCTATAATTCATGCACTGGCTCTCTGACTGCGGTGATATCACTGAGGATCGGCGGGAAGAGAGTATTTGCTTTCAACCCTTCCCAAGCGCAGTCAATCATCCGTGACCAGAAATAGAACCGTAAAGAGGCAGCTTGCCCTTGCCATCCACTTTGACGGAGCGTAGCCTGGAAAAGAGTCCATCTTTGAATCTCCAAAGAGATACGAATTGGTCTCGCACAGCTGTGACACATGCCAGTGGAGAGCGGAGTTCCATCAACACTGGATGCCATGTGCGTAGGTGGACTCCAGAGGTTGTGCAATAATTTACACAGGATCTGGATGGGGTGAGAGTGTAGCCTTCATAGGCTGTCGCTTGTGATGGCTATGTGTTAACTGAAGGCGCCTGAGGAGAAGTGGACCGTGCTCAGGCACTGCGAAGAGATGACAGCAACGAGAGTCTCTGAGCATCTCAAATGTGAATGTCTTTGATGGACTTTGCTCTTTGTTTTTACAGGGTTTTCAAACCATAAAGAGAAAATCACCTTCATTCGAGTCATTTACTTGGCTGTTACACCTAGCTGGATCTGCACCACCAGTGGTCAATGTGCAGTTGGCTGCTAATAAGTTAACAGGAGGGTCCCTTTAAAAAGGAGGGCATCCTTAAACTGAATACCAATTAATCCAGAGGAGCTGAATTTTACAACTACATAATCCAACAGGCACCCGGTGGCTGGAACCTCAAATCCATTAACAGCAGTGAGGGCGGCGGGCGACGTGACCTTTTAAAGAGAGTGCTCAGATCAAAGCCCCAGGGCCACCGCTAACCAGCATCCCACTTCCAGGATCTTCCGCTGTAAAATAAAAGTTTAACTTGAAAGGGATTAAAAAAAGCCCAACTGCTCAAAACAGCTTTGGAGGAGGTACCAATGATGAAGGCTAAAGAGGAGGAGGAGGAGGAGGAGGAGGAGGAGAAGAGGGAATGAAGGGATGAGGCAGGGGGAGGGGAAGAAAAAGAGCAAGAAATAGCATGGGGAAAGGCTGAATTAGCGATTGGTGTGTTTGCGGGCCCTGGCAATGTGGTGCTCCCAGAGGCAGGCTAATGACTGCGGTATCTGGCACATGAGCCAACTTTCCGCAATGCCTTTAAAGTTCCCTTCAGGCCACAGGCCGGCCTTATGAGGAACATATGCTGAGCTATCATACAATTATCCAATGATGGGGGGCCTTCCCCCAGCACATGCTAATTTCCATTACAGAACACCTCAATGTTTAATATAACACTCTTCATTAAAATCTGAGAGGGGGGGGCATCCTGAATTGCAACTAATTTCTCATGTCCACAATTGCATGTCTACATGGAAACAAATTAGGCCACAGTGGCCAGGTAGTGCTGATTCGCTAATGTAGTTATCAATGAAAAGAAGTTTGACAGGACTCAGCCGAGTTGAAACGACTGGGGGAGGTATGCAGGCAGGGGGGTAATGATTGCTTAAGCAGAGTGCGCCTGGTGCTGAGCAATTATTTCGGTGCCTGCGGCCCTCCGCTGCTGTATCAACTTTATGCAAGATCCATGCATCCCTGTCAAGCTGTATAAATAAGATTTCAACGTGACAGGGGAGGGTGATCAAATTTTTACGTCATGCGGCATGTTCACTCGACCAGACGGCCAAGTTAAGCATCGGGGTTGAGACGGCTGCCATTTGGGAGCATAATGCAATCCAACAGAAGGTGCATTGAATTTTTCATGTGCAATATGTCACCATCTAAGCACATGGCACATTAAATATGCTGTGCAGAATCCAACTTGATTAGCATGGCATCTCCCATTAGGACCACTGTGTCACTAACCTCATTTCTAATCCCCAACCTGAGGGAACTGTTTCTGAAAGCATGTGTCCACAGGGAGGGGAGCAATCTACGACCACTTCCCGAATACCAAACAGTATGCACCCTCATGATTTCCATACCCAAGGCTTGGAAAGTTGAATATTCTTTTTAAGATTTAGTTTCTAACAAAACAAGTTCATCAGAGGTGAAGACTGCATAACAGATGATGAATAACTTAAAATAAAATGTGCTGCAAAGTTCTTTATGACAGCACAGCTTTCAGATGAATTGACTAATCATTTACTCAGTGAGCTGAATCCCTGCATCTTTCATTTCAAGACCACATGTGTCTAGAGTGAAATCATCCCCAGATCCCAGCACCAGATCCCAGGCCAGTTTGACCGTCAGAGAAACCACAGGAGAAGGCAGGGGGTAGAAGGAGCCCTGTCAGCATCGTCACCCTCTCTAAGGAGAGGAGTGGCGGGCTTTCATTGTTGCTGGTGGCTGCAGCACAGACAACGACCCTTCTCCAGTCTATATGACTAATGGACTACGGCTGAGCGGGAGTGGCGCTGTGTGAGCCCCTCTTTTTCCCCCTCCGAAGCTTGAGCGGGTGAAGACAGATCACCGCGCCTCTGGTGAGCTTATTCACTCGACCCGGGGCGTAGTCACTCGGTGACTAAGACATGTCGAACATGTTCCAACAACTGCGGCGAAGCCTTAAAAAAAAAAACCCCAAGGTTGACACAAACACCAGCGATGATCAGGTGTCTTCACTGAGCCAGATTGATTAATAGCTTGTAGGCATATGTGCTGAAGGGTTGGGGGTAACACATTCCAAGTTTTGTGATGCAACACTCAAGGCCTGCAGGTAAGTAAGTTCTTATGGATTTTAAAACTGCACACTGTCAGTTGGAAGCGCCTCCAGCGATGAAGGGGGAAGGGGAAGGGGGGGGCTACATCGGAGAGAAGAAAGGAAGTGAGTGAGGACGCAAGGAAAGAAGGAAGGAAAGAGCGGGAAAGAAAAAAGAAAGACAGGAAGAAAAACTACAATGCGTCATGTGACAAGGAGGCTAAGCTGGTGTCAGACCAGGCCAGGGCCTTTAATCAAAAGTGAGCGGTCTTTATCAGAGACAAGTCTCTGCCTGAGCTGAGGCAGCTGCCAATAACACAACAAAGAGCGCCGATGCCAATCTTGGCAAGCCACTACCACAGATGTCTCCAGCAGCTCAATGAGATGTTTACAGTAGTCAAAGCTCACATTAGTCAAGGCTCCGAGGGATGGATAACTGACAAAAATGGGGTAATAAATAATCTTCTCAATGGAGTGAACACTGGCATACGGGCGACGTCTGCTCAAGTATTCTATTACATGATTATAAGGTTGGACCACACCCTGAAGCAGACAATGACATTGATCAGGTTAATTGCAATAGAAATTTCTGGATGTCTGAGACAGTTGGGCGGGGGTCGAGGCCATGGATCTGGCTCAATCTCAGCCAGAGCACGGCGAGTCTCAAAGGAAGCTTTATTTGGAGGGAAAATGGGCTAATCACCAAATACCTGAGAGAGGCTAGCCGCCCTTAAAACGCAAGAAACTGGAATCTTCCTGTTCCAAGTTCCAACCAACCCTCGAGCCATTTCATATTCCGCCGTGAAAATCCAAGACATCAAATTACATCAGTCAAACATCTTTTCACCTTACATAAACTCCTCCAGACCAGCATGTGGTTCTGCTTTCCACCTTTAACCACTCAGAGCAAGGCCCTGACCTGGCAACACAAACAGCTGACAGGTATGGCGGCTGTGTGTCGTCCGTAACTGTGACGGGCCCCTCTGGCGGCAAGCTTGCCACTCCCTTCATGTCTTGCACGGGAGCACGCACACACACACACACACACACACACACACACACACACACACACACACACACACACAAACAGACACACACACACAAACACAAACACACCTGATTCCTTCTTGCTCCCCTTTCCTCCTTCTCTGTTCTTCTTCAGAACCGATTTGAACATGGTGCTGTTTCCGAGAATCGCCTCGCCGTCGTCACCCTGTCAAGAAAAGAAAATTGAAAGCATTTAGGGCCGCTCAGAAAATAGCACAGACGTCGGAAGGAGGGTACAAGTCCACGGTTGAGATAACAAGAGTCATGGTGACGGTAATGATGACACATTGGACATCATCTTGTATTCGTCTTGTTGCATAGCACTGGGATATTTCCCACACTCCTCTCAATTCCTCTCCCAATCCTGCGGGTCATCTCTGGCACAGCTGGGGTGGAAAGAATGCTCCCATATTTAAACAGCACAGAAATCGGACGGCTTTCTTGTTATGCAGGAAAACAATCTGTCGGATTCTTGACATTCCTCCTCTAATTGATGCTATACTGCTGAACTTAAGTGGTTTTCTTTTTCGGTGGCTAATCTCGATAGCGTTGGACGTTCAGCTTATTTTTCCCTGTCAGCCTTTCTATAACATTATTGGACTGATTACTTGTGAGGTGGGGGGGAAAAAACGCTATAAATCACATTTTTATTGCCCTTGTGTTTTAAATGGTGGTTCATTCTGGGTTTGTTTAGGGAGGGATTTTGGGAAAAGGGCCAGATGGTCTGGGAGACATACCACATAAGCACCATTATAACATCCACATTATTGATGCCCTGCTTGTTTAAGAGGCTATCTGCTCCACTATAAAACTGACTGTGCCCCAATTCTCTGATAATACGCCCCTTATTAGTACTTACCTATTTGTAAGACCTCACCTAGAACATGAAGATTTATATGCAGTTATCTGTATATACAACAAGTTTATTCTTCAAATGGTTCCTGGCTCCCAGATAATTGCACCCAACAAAACATTTTTGACACCAGTTTTCATTAAATGCAGCAGCTGACTCCAAACAATGTTTCCCCTGACACTCTGAGCAGAGAGCCCCGCCCTTGGCACAGCACTAATAGAAAGGCAATAGCTCGCAGCCCCTGCACAGAAGCCCTGTGGCTGAGGAACCTGCTGGGGATCGGAGAGTACACACACACACACACACACACACACTCTCTCTCTTTCGGGTGAACTCACTCTGAGCTCTGAAGCATGGCACAGCTCCCCTGGATACTCGACTTGCCAGCCAATAGTTTCTCCCTGGCAGCAGGAGGGGTGACTGAGGCGTATTGATCGGCCCTCTCCTGCCTGGAGGTGGTGCGTAGTGACCCCATTCAGAGACGCGGGAGAGGTGCGGAAGAGATGTGGTCATGCGGGGGGGCCAGGCAAAAAAACCTTTCCCTCAAACAGCCAGATAAAACTCTCTTCCAAGAAGCCTGTTAACAAGGCTGTTTGTGCTCTTATAGAGTCATAGAATACCTGAACTTTATCACTTCTCACATATCTGATTTCTGAATTGGAACATTTCAGAAACTAACAATTTTTGTTGTTGTTGTTGAAAATGATCACAACAAGCTGTTTAAGTGCAGCCGTCCTCTATGTCCAGCCACACATTAGATTGAATTAACATACTATAAACAACCATCACCTGGGGGGATGCAGTTTGGCAAACCAGAGGGCTTGGGTCAGGTCAGACCACTCTTGAGTTGACAAAAGATCAAGACGCATCGCTGGTGCATGAAGTTTTACCCTGACATTTAGATCATAAATGACAGTGTGCTGAAAGAATGATGGTGCGAAGTAACAAGACGTCGACATATAGATAAACAGACACCAAAATGCATCTGACAGAACATAAATCTCGGCAGACAAGGCACAGAGACCTTGGGCTTTTAACTGAGAGAGAGAGAGAGAGAGAGAGAGAGAGAGAGAGAGAGAGAGAGAGAGAGAGAGAGAGAGAGAGCGCGCACACAGAGGGTTGTGGGGACTGGGGAGACATGCCTATTTCTGATCGACACTCTTTCAGCCACCCTCACTTTTTGCACTGAGGCTTCAAACACCACAGAGGAGACAAAGGCAGCCCAGGAATGTCTGATCTGCACGCTGCTGGCCAACGGAGAGCCTTGCACAGCCGGCTGCAGAGCACACAGCTCGCCCCTGCAACCTGCAAGCTCCACCCAGACAGACAGGGGTAGCCCCCACCCACCCTCCTCCCCATCCACCCGTGCTACCCGACCAACTCCAACTGAAGTTGGCAGCCGTGACACCTCAACTAAAAGGATCGCCGGCGGCCGCCGCAGCCCAGGGAGAATTCCACAATAGCTGCTGGCTGGCTTTGCGCAGCTGCTGCTGTTGAGCGCTAGTCGGTTTTTCAATAAAGCTCAGGACTGGTGGATGCGTCTCCAGGAAAGCAGAGGGAAAGTATCACCTGCTGTGGTTACACTGAGTGCAGCAAAGTGCATGAAAAGACATATGACAGTGAGAATGGCCCTCTGATTTTGCATGAAAGTCAATAACCACCATAGCTGTCGACTGTAACCTCAACTGGCCTCAACTGCTCCACTAATAACATTTCTCTCGAATTCATACTTTGGCCTACCATGTAATTTACAGTGGTACCAATAATGCCTTAACAAAAATGTTAAAAGACATAACACACATTTCCTAGACTTTCAAAGCAAAGATGAATAGAGGAGATGGATACACAGCAGGTTAGGGGAAGGGGGAGGTGGGGGCAAATCACTGTGCATTCCTGTCAGTCTACACAGCTACATCCCCTGCAATCTACAGCAATTGTTAACCAGTGGTATTTCAATCCCCTTTCATAGAGACAGGAAGACCGTCATTAATGCAACACAAAGGAGAAGATTAGAATGCTATTTTGACATTGAAACATAATGGCCTGTCCAAAATCCCAACGTTGCAGTCTGGAGAAGAGGCACGAGGTCACAGTCAAAGCCCCTATACCCTATATGAAAAAAAGAGGCTTTTTCATTCCCCAGTGCACCTTGTTCACTGTTCTGAAAACATATCTAAAGAGGGCAGAACTCAATCTCTCTTCTTTCACACATGCTGCAGCCACCTTCACACATAGCTGTAGAATGAGATTAAGATGCCACAAGCCAACTTCAAATGATGAATTGCTGTAGAGTAGCAGCCCGAGAGACAACACAGTACCATCGGTGCTGTGGCTGGCTAAAGATTCTGAAGACCCTTGCTTTGAGGATGGCTAAACTTTCAATTACTTGACTAGGCTTAAATCGAACAGGGCTTTTTATAAGACTACTTAATTACACAAGACTTGGCAAATCTAATTAAAATCAATTAAGGAGAGAAAGGCTCCTTATGTTTTCAGAGCCAACAATATCCAACAAAGTCTCATGCATTATGGAATGAGACTGCCCTTACACATCCTGCCCATCCTACATCCTCATCATGTCTTCTACTCTACTGGCTGCAAAAGGGAGAGGACACTTAGACATAGTGATGAAATGTTTGAACCTGAGGTCATGCCAAGTGCCTACAAAACCCTAAAGGTGTACTGTCACACCGGTGTGACGGGAATGTTGGAAAATGAACGTTCTAAAGAATATCTGGGTTCATTGAATTCAATATAGAATTTTAGAACATTGAATTGTTGCGGAATGGAATCTTATGTTAGAATGTTGAAAAATCCACACTTTTAAGGGTTAACAACAAAGAGAGCTGCAAATATAAACAAAGACCATTCACACTACCCTGTCCTAAACAACACACATCCATTTGATCACCTGTTTTTGGAGTACCTAATGTCAACTAGCAAAAGCCAGGAACCTGCATAATATACAACATCTCATGATAGAATCTTCTGCCTTTCAACACATCATCAAATATCCTGTGGCAATCTTCCCATGACATAGATGGATATCCCTCTATGGCCATTCAGAAAGAGCTACTTTTGAGTAAGTAAGTATTTTTACCTTTTTTACATTGTAGCCAGGACCTTAAACAGTAGACTGTGTCAGTTCAGCTTCTGTATATGAAGAAAATATGGATTCTGAGCTTTGATAAGTGATATTCATGCACCTGCCCTATTTATTTAAAAATATTTTTTTAAAAAAAGGCATAAAGAATGCCATTGCACAGACATCTGATTCAAAGAATCAGCTAGCTTGTCAATTTAATCTACTACAAACAAGAAAAGACCACATGACCAATATAAGCGCAATTTTCATGTTATGACTACAAACTGGCGGAACAAAATAGCAGCGCCGTCCAACAGGTCAGACCTGGCAAGGTTTCCCCCTCTAATTCTTGGCGTAGCATAGCAGTTTGTCAGTTTTAAAGGGAAAGCCAGTTTTTAAAAAGACTTAAAATGTGAAACACATGCGAGCAATTACTTATGTGCTACACATTCCTCACTGCCTCGTTTAGAGGCCAGGTGGACTGGCACCCTCTGGAGTCCCCCCTACAGAAGCATCCACAGCACAGCACACCATAGATAGCAGCTATTTACGTATGTTCTGGAGCCCAATGCAGTTATCTAGCTTTCTAATATCTATGCAAAACACACTACACGCATGTGCACTCAGGGCCCAACCCACTCTCATGATAAACTCTAGTTTCAAAAACCCAGAGAGGAAAATAGGCCCAGGTCCAATCCAAGGGGTTCTACGCTATTCTCCAAAGCATGAACACAAACCTCAAAAATATCTGATCAGTGCAAATCTGCTACACGATTTGTAGAGTTACAGACAAATGTTAAACTACAAAGAAAGAGTTAGCGGTATGTCCCTGTAGGAATTCCACCAGACATCTGATCAGAAAAGTTATTAGATCAACATGTGGCTCTTCAAAACAACAAAGGCACTTCATCCAAAGACCCACATCGCAAAAATGTAAAAAAAAAAAAAAAAACCCAATTTAGCCCCTCAAAGCAGAGCCTCTCTAAGATGGACAATGGCATGCCATGCAGGCTAACAGGTACTGCTGGTCCAGCAGTGGGATTTATGTTGATCATGAAGAGGCCCCTCTCCAGCTAATGCTGGGCCATTCTCCTCGAGAGCAGACCCTCTGTCTGGGCCTCCTCGCGGTTAACCATAGCTGCCAAAGCCTGTGTGGGGCTGTCAGGGCTTTGTGGACAGACACTGAATAGAGTTTGAGTTCAATATTCACATTTGTCCAGGACCCCATGAGGCAAGAGCCTCTCCCTCCACACTACCAGCCATTGTGGGAATTCCCTCTGAACTTTTTTGGGAGTATGACAATCAGTCTATTGAAAACATCTTGGACGGAAAAATATAGTGTCCATTCACACTTTTTTTTTCAGATATTGCATATTTCTTGAGATATTTCTTTATTATCAGATATTGCCTAATGCTACGCAAAACATGTTTTCTTTTCATCACAGGATAGGCTCCCCTGGCTTCAACCAAAGGAAAGCATGCTGGCTAGAGGCCCATGCCGCCTTCACAATACACAGGTTGACACGCACTTAAGGAGGCCATCTGTAGGATGGTCACCCGAGAGCTCGGCACTAAATATAGAGCGGAAGTGGGATTGTTTTCATGATTGCCACTGGCTTTCACCATTCGAACACAGTGCTGTCAAACAGCAGTTACCGTTTTGTAGGCTGATGTCACAGACAATAGGCAGGAGCAACCTTCAGCTTGACTTCTCCTGCGGACCAGGATTTCTCCCCTCATTGTTTACCCTGCTCCTGGCAACTGCCTCGGCTTTTCATCAACCAATTCTACATGAATGATTCCTTCGGCTTGCGCGCTGTTGTCATAGCGACGGTCAGACTCTCCACCAGGCTGTGACCCGCCATTGAGTACAAGAGCCCTCTCCTTTCAGATAGTGCTGGAAGACAGCAACTCTGAGGACATCCATCCATGCACAAATTCCAACAGAAAATTAACTAATTTCGAATTCCCCATTACTCGGGGGGGAGAGTTAATAGTGCCTATTAAGGTTCTTTTCATGAATACAGTGAGTCAGAAAATAGACCCTGCTGAATAGGTAATGACCCTGTGGCATGAATCCTTGACCCTTACACAGGAAGAAAATGAGCATACTATGAACAATGGGCCACAGGCTCAACAGTTGAGCTTATTATGCTCAACGCTCAACGCGCGGCATTCACCCACACATAAAAGGGACATGGGACAATGGTCCAGCCTTTTACCATAACTAGTTCAGCAACAACCTCGACCCAGTGTGGGGTGCAGTTATTTCCCACCGTTGTCGCTAATGAACAGGAAGTATTCACACGGTTTACTACTACTGGAAGTGATTGGAGGAGAATGGTCATTTGTGGGAGTTAGCCATTTACCATTTAGCAAACAAAAACAACATGTCCTGAAGTGGCTATGGGACACCATTTCATTATGTCATCTGGTGCTCATTCACTCTTGACAAAGTGTTGATTGCATTTCCTGCTCTGCTCAGAGCATGTGTCTCCTTGACACTCTCCTGAACTGTGTCTGTAGCCACTTATGATCATCAAGTCCTTTCAGCCTTATGGACATTTTATGGAAATGGGAAGGAACAGAAGTTACTGACAAGGCAGAACTGAATACTGTAAGTATTTGAAGATCCATGCGGAATGCAGCCTCAGCTTTCACCTTACCTCCAGGACAAAGACGTGGTCACACAGTCATAGGAAAACACAAGTTCAATTTACAACCACAGCCAGTGAGGCAACAACTCAATCTCCCATCTGCAAAGTCTGCAGGCCTTATGTTAACATTAAGAGAGGATGATACTATTAATCTGTACTAAATAACAATGCAGGCTTCAGAGCCAAGGCATCTGCTAATGATAAGATACACTGGGATTTATTTTAAGCTTGCAGTTTCCCTTTATACATATTTTTGCAGAGTGAACAGAATCAAACGTCATGCCTATCAAAGAAAACATCCAGACAGAGTTAAAGCATGGCTTAAGCTTCATTTTATTGTGTTTCATTAAAAGAATTTCACATCTGTCTTAGTGACTCACAACCACTAGGCCTACTGCTGAATTTAAAGCTCAAAGACCGACCATTTTTCCCCCTCAGAATGCTGACAGCAGCAAGAAGTATCATCACAACATTGGAGCATGGTAACGACAACAAACCTTTGAAAGTGTGTCAAGCTCCCTACTTTCTAAACTGTGCTCTTGGTAAGAAAAGGAAAAAAGTGAGTTTCTTTGCACACACAGTGCTGAAATAACCAGAGGCAGTCGCTATTCTCATTCCCAACTTCCTTTGGATAAGAGTTGAGACATGTTTCTGGGACAATTTACAGTTGCACCTGAGGCTGTGGAAACTCAAAGCTCACATCACAGGATTGCGGAGTCCTGAAGAGTGAAGGGAGACAATATACAAGCCGCCTGTCCTCTGTCCAACCTTGACCCTAGCATACAGCAAGACTTGGGCAAACCAACTAGACCTACTTGGCCTATTTGGTTTTAAAAACAAGACCACTTTAAAAGTTCCATTTTAACTAGGCTATGCTATGCATCACTTGGTAACACTTAATAAATGACAGCTCTAAACGCTCATATTAGACAGACAGGAAAGGCTTCTAAGCGGTCCCATTCTAAAATATAATTCTTTAAATCATGTATTCTATCTCTCCTGTCAAAACCATTTGAATTGATCATACCAAACACCTCCTGAAATAAATTTTCAGCACTGAATCTTCCACTGAACCCTTGTTTCTTTTTCCTCCTATGCAAATCCCACCTCTCAAACACCTAACAGGAAATGTAAGATGATAAGCAAGTGGATAATTGTGAAATCACATTGTAATGTGTAAAGCAGTCATCCAGGTTTACCAGAAAGGTTGTGGAAATACGACCGTTTCCTTTCCAAATCTCAAATCCATTTTCAGGTCTTTGTTTTGACAGGGGAAAACTTTCAGGCCTCTACTCTTAGTGTGTAAGGCGACGATAAGCTGGTGAAAACTGACCCGCACCAACAGGAGAGATTGGGGGCCTCCTGATATTTGATTAGGCTCAAACATTAACGGGCAGAGTTGAAAGTCTACAGGCTTTCCCTTGACACATAGCAACTGCTGACAGTTTAATTTGTTTCCTGAAGTCTTCATATGGGGTGGGAATACAGTCAGAACATTCTAGAGTAGAATGCTGTAAATCTGGACCAACTTGTAGTATGGTGAGTTCTCATGCACAGTCCTAATGGTTAGCGAATGTCTGGGAAATTACTTGAGGGCTGCCAGATCTGACCTGATAAACATACCACAGGTGTTAACACCACACAGCTCACAGATGAAGCACCATGGGAACTCAATTGTTTAAGTTCAACAATACAGAATCACGCAACAGGAAAAGAAGGGCTTGAAGGAAATGGTAAATGACCCGAAATGGGGGACTCTCCCACACTAAGGTAAACAAGAATGGGTCTTGTGAAGATGACAGCGGGCAAAGTCAATGCAAGGCGGATGCAAGAATGTCGCTCGAAATACCAGAGTCATCCACTTGGATTCATTTCAACCATGACACAAAGTTTCCGGAAAGTCTTACAGACAAACCCATCCCTGATCCCAAGTCATAACAGCAAGTCTACATCTAGGCCTGCAATCTCCCTTTAGGGGTATTGGATACACATTGGGAAAATGCTAATTCAAGCCAGGTGTTACGAGATTTCCTTAAGCCCTAGCACCAGAAGAGATAACCAAATGAAGACGGTTCAAATTTCCTAAAGGTTACTATGCTAGTTTGGTCAGTTGAATGCCTGTGTTCAAAAAGATGACAAGTCCCAGCCCTAAAATGACAACAAACAATCTAGTCCCCAAAATAGGTGTTTGTACAAGCATGTTTTCTCGGGCATGTACTGA
The DNA here is from genome assembly GCF_017589495.1 of Alosa alosa. Taxonomy (NCBI): domain Eukaryota; kingdom Metazoa; phylum Chordata; class Actinopteri; order Clupeiformes; family Clupeidae; genus Alosa; species Alosa alosa. The sequence continues at coordinate 17,293,808 of NC_063191.1, forward strand.
GGTTACTCTAAATTTCACAGTGTGCTACAGTTTGCTCTCCCTACATTCTTCCTACTCAAGCTGTTGTGACAGGCCTAAACTAAACAAACAAAGCCAATACAGTGTGTGAATGAGTGTGTGTATGTGTGTGCCTAAACAGACATTAAAGACACTATTTGTAACTAATGTACATCTAATAAGCAGCAGTGTAGCACTGACCTACCGATAAGGTCGATAGAGATAGATAGATAGATAGATAGATAGATAGATACTTTATTGATCATTAAGAATGCATGATCATTCACTGCTAATCTGACCTGCACACAGTCACCACAGGAAAGTACATGCACTGCCTGCACATGGACACTACTGGCCTATGAGTAACCAACCAGCACTAGATTAAAAGCTGAAATTCGGCAACAACTGGTGTTACTGCACCAGTGCTACATTGACAAAATAGACTGACTTGTCAAGCAAGTGTTGTATCTGGATGGATGCAGAATGCTGTCCAGAAAACAGTCGTCAGTGTTGTTTTGTCAGGCAAAGAACTGCTGGTAGATGTACACCCAATGGGTTCATAAAAAAAAACATGGCTGTTTAATGCCAAGAAATATGAGCATAAATTAAGCTTATTCAGTGTAATACGGCAGCGATAAGAAACACCAACCTAATAATGGACAGATAGAAAAAAGCTTGCACGTGCATTCATTCATATTCTCTCTCTCTCTCTCTCTCTCTCTCTCTCTCTCTCTCTCTCTCTCTCTCACACACACACACACACACACACACACACACACACTCACACACACACACACACACACACACACACACACACACACACACACACACACACACACACCCCTTTGTTGGAACATGCTCACAGGCTTAGGCCATAGCCGCAATTATTAAGTGATCGTTTCACCACGGGCCACCTGACAACCATAGCATAATAAAAATGTCCCTGTTGTGATCTATGAGACGCTGCCAAACACAAGCCTCTCTTTAATGCAAAAGAATGGCTCTTTGAGTGTAATTATCCAATTACTGCTTCGAAAAGCTGCTATTAGCACTCTCTGGACCAACATCTATAGTGCCACTGACATTAGCCAGCCAACTGCAACATTTCTCTCTGACATGCTGGCCTATACATAAACACTGGCACGAACATGGGGCAGAGTTAACTGCTGTTGATTCAAACATTATAACACTAACGACTAACCCAACATGCTGACAGCAACAACAACAGGGTTTAGGTGAACTAACCCGGAAACAGTCACTAAAACACACCGTCCCTCCAGAGATCAAATATTTTAAGCCCAGCACATAATGGGCCATGCTGTTAAAGCATCAGCTAACACCACCAAATAGCTCTGTCAGGTCAATGGCCCTGCTTCCATTTCTGAGCATCAACAACTGTACTTGGTGCCAACACCTGTTATTTGCCAACTGGCGAAGTACCATGGGAACCAAACTTTCTATGACTTCATTACACACTAGTTAGTTGTGTTGGTGGAAAAAAATGTTTGGGAAAGATGATTCAGATTTGATGATGATTTGAAAATGATTTGAAGAAGATTTCAGAATGAGAACGTTTTGGCAAATAAACAGCAACAGAATTCTTCAGAACTGACTGACAGGCAATGAAGAGGAAATGGCAAGGCTATTAGGTTAAATTTAAAAAAAGGGTTAGGAGAGGAAGTCAGTTACATTTTTTAACAAAACTGAAGTCAGAATTCAGTCCTTGTTTTTGTAGGATGCATAGTGCCTTTTCACGTAGATCTACAAGTGCTTGATTTCACTCCTGTTTACATCAGCCATGATGTGATTTATCGCAAAGATATTAAACGTAGCTCTCCTTTTCTCTCTATAGGCCTGGTGTGTGGAAACAATTCCTTGGCCAAGGGTATGTCCCTCCCTGGAGGAAGACGCTCCCTTCACAGTGATACACAGCAAGGGAAAATGACTCGGTTGAATCCATATGGTTGAGTAGCTCATTAAATGGGTTGGATCGTAATTTCAAAACCACCGCACGTCTTCTAAAAATAATGTGAAAAGATTAGTCACTCTCCTTTTGAGTGATGGCCAGCCGGATATATTATAGTAAACTAACGTTAAATGCACTACTAAAGTGTAGTTTCTCGGTTTAAGATTTCCCGATTGAGGTTGAACTAACATCAAGTTAAATGTTAACGTTAAAACGCCGTTTTGGAAATAATGTTTTGTTTACACTCATGGTCATAATTGCTCATTTAGTGTACAGACAGACACAACATTTTCCATAACCAGGGAAGCCGCGTTTGCTCATTTCAAACCCTTAAAATGAGTAACGTTAGCAATAGGATTTCCCCAAAGTCACAGGTTGCTAGCCTCACTACTAGCTCACTTGCATGCAGGAGACTCAACTTGCCTCCAAACTTTCATCAGAATTCCCCACACACAATCTGCGTAACCCGGATAACTGAACTGTCAACTCGTTAAGGAAAATAAGAAAAGCTCCACTCAAGAAATACACAGGGAATTTTAAAGACATTCAACCTTACACTCAACAAATGGCTTTACTTCGTCCCAAGCCATCACATCATTACTGTCACCATCATATTCAATTTTCTCTGGAGACATGTCCTAACAAATTCTGAACCCGCCACACCGGGGATTACAGACATGCCCATTATTAACGTTATGCTACCGATCAGTACTCACTCATTTGAACAGTTCAGCAAATGACCCCCGGTAAGCGTTGCTGTATCTCCAGTGACTAAATACGAAGGTAGAAAATAAGTGACACAAAGTATTACCTGTTTTAAGTCATTGATTTTTCCGGGTGGAAAAGTTTTCTCTAAGCTTATCTTCACATGGATCCTAAGATAGTCCAAAGGAACGCTGTGGAGCTCCTCCTCCCTCTCGAACTACCACCATGAGGTCATCTGGCAGGGTGAGTAGAAGCAGCCTGTCCTACCCTCCAGAGGTGAGATACTCCTCTCCTAAACACCAGCCGCCACAACGATAACGTAGACTAACGACTGCAAGTGTTGCCATCTGCATTTAATATGAATATAATACGTTTAGCCTACTTATAGACTGACTTAAGCTCATCCTGGCTTTGGTTGATTAGCCTACTGCGACATATTCACTTTTGTCACAAAGTTTGACGATACGCTCTGAGCAAAAGCCTATTCATAATAGATGTATTTGAAACTGATGTGGGTTTGTATACAACAATGTCAAGACGTGTTTGAAAGGTCACTTTCACCATAATGATTGGGCTACCTGCATTTCAGAAACTGACAATATTTAGTTTTACCACCAGTGCCAAGCTGCTCCAAGCCCTTGCTTGCCCTGTGTTAAATCACGTGGACAGAGTGACCACGTCCTTGAACAGGCATCTTTGTAATGTAATCAGTATCTTATTTTCCATAACCTAGTCTACCATTTGTAGAACATAAACTGGAATACTGTGGACGCTGAGGTTAAATATATGTGAATTAGGCTATCTAGCTGCCATTGTCATGTTTGCCATTTCAACACACATCTTCCAGGAGGCAACTCGAAGGTTTGGAAGATCTAGAGTTGTTTTGAGAATTACTCTCTGGTGACACCATGAGGACAAAAGTAGTTAATGCAGCATTATCACTACAGCTGGTTATTCAATTGTACTGGAACTCTAACCACCACATTCACATAATTATTACATCCATTCAATATTTACTAATATTTTCATATTGTTTCTCTTTATTTATCTGTGTCAATTCAGTTTGTCACTGCGCAGGGAGAAATTCTAAATATTTTTGCAATGATAATACAATCAAAACCAACTGTTGTAATTGCTGAAATACTGTAGTTGATCTCTCTCTAACCCCCTCTCCTTAATCCAAACACTAAATGATAAAAAAAAAGAAAAATGCCTGCATTGCACATGAATCATGCATCAACTTCACGGTTAGTGTGTCAGCAATATCCAAGAATAATTTCCTTGCCTAGATGGGTTTATGAAGGACATTTAAACAGACACAGTGCCCAAAACTCTGTTTACCACAGTTTACAACCAAACGCATAAACGAAGTTTTCCAAAAAAAAATCACTTTGGCCGGAGTTTCTTTGGATAACCGTTTTACGGGGCGAATTCTCCGTTTGCGTCTAAATGAAAGGCTCAAACGTAGGGAAATGTCTTCGTTTATAAAAAATACACATGCTCGTGTAAACCACTGGCAACGAAAGTGAGTCAAAATTCTTCTTCTTCTTCTTTCCTTTAATGGCAGATTACATCGTTTAATTGATATATGAGTCCAAATTGGGCCCAATTAGCCATTTTCCCTCCTCGGTCATGTGACTCGTTAGTGTTACAAGGTCTCAGGTGTGAATAGGGAGCAGGTGTGTTAAATTTGGTGGCACTCTCTCCTACTGGTCACTGGAAGTTCAACATGGCACCTCATGGCAAAGAACTCTCTGAGGATCTGAAAAAAAGAATTATTGCTCTACATAAAGATGGTTACGCTATAAGAAGATTGGCAACACCCTAAACCTAAGCTGCAGCAGTGGCCGAGACCAGCAGTTTAACAGGACAGGTTCCACTCAGAACAGGCCTCTCCATGGTTGACCAAAGCTGAGTGCTCGTGCCCAACGTCATATCCAGAGGTTGTCTGGAAAATAGACGTATGAGTGCTGCCAGCATTGCTGCAGAGGTTGAAGGGGTGGGAGGTCAACCTGTCAGTGCTCAGACCATACGTATATGCCAACATGTACTGTGACATACTGAAGCAGAGCATGATCCCCTCCCTTTGGAAGCAGGGCAGTATTCCAACATGATAACGACCCCAAACACATCTCCAAGATGACCACTGCAGCTAAAGCTGAGGATAAAGGCAATGGACTGGCCAAGCATGTCTCCAGACTGAAAAACCCTATTGAGCATCTGTGGGGCATCCTCAAACAGAAGGTGGAGGAGCACAATGTCTCTCACCAGCTCCATGATGTCGTCATGGAGGAGTGGAAGAGGATTCCAGTGGCAACGTGTGAAGCTCTAGTGAACTCCATGCCCAAGAGGGTTAAGGCAGTGCTGGAAAATAATGGTGGCCACACAAAATATTGACACTTTGGGCACAATTTGGACATTTTCACTTAGGGGAGTATTCACTTTTGTTGCCGGCGATTTAGACATTAATGGCTGTGTGAGTTATTTTGAGGGGACTGCAAATTTACACTGTTATACAAGCTATACACTCACTACTTTACATTGTAGCAAGGTGTCATTTTTTCAGTGTCCCATGAGAAGATATATTAAAATATTTGCAGAAATGTGAGGGGTGTGCTTACTTTTGTGAGATATTGTATGTGTGTTTGTTGTGTTATGGTTGTAAAAGCTACTGGATGCCTAAAATTTCCCTCGAGATGAATAGAGTATCTATCTACAGTACCCTCCAGAATTATTGGCACCTCTGTTAAAGTTGACTTAAAAACCAGTATAAAAAATAATCGGTTGGTGATTTATTGTAGTCTCACAATGGAAAAAAAAATAGGAAAAATCCAACCTTGAAGTGAAGCAAATTTATTTTGAAAAAAAGGAAAATCTCATAAAGAAATAAATATTTTTAACAAAAGCACGCTCACAATTATTGGCACCAATGCTTGTAATACCTTCTCCAATAAAACGGCTTGTAATATTCTCCCATAAAGTTGGAGAATACAAAGCAAGAGATTTAAGACCGTTCATCTTTACAAAATCTCCCCAGATTGTCCAGATTCCTAGGTCCGCACTTACAGTCGTACAAGTCGTAGTACAAGTCTTGTACATTCTCCTCTTTGACTCACCCCACTGTTTTCCTCTGGAGTTTAGATCAGGGGACTGAGATGACAATGTCCGAAGCTTGATTTTGTGTTCAGCAAACAATATTTGTTTTGATCTGGACGTTTGTTTTGGTTTATTGACCTGATGAATGATCCAATCATGACCAACTTTTAGTGTCTTGGCAGAGATTGACAGATTTCCTTTGAAAATATTCAGGTTTTTCTTAGTGTTCATGATACCATGCACCTTAATTAGGTTCCCGAGACCTTTGGCAATAAAAACAGCCCCACAATAGCACAGCCCCTCCACCATAATTCCATGGGGTTCTTTTCAGTATAGCCATTCTTCTATGTACGCCAAAACACACCTAAAGTGTTTCTAGCCAAAGAGCGCAATTTTCATTTCATCTGACAATAGACCACACTTCCAGACAAAGTCACTGTGCCATTCAGTAACTCCTGCCGTTTACATTGGTAATTAAATGACTGGACAGGCTTTTACCTGGCATGCCCTCTAAATAATCTATTAGCAGTGAGGTCACTTTTGAAGATTTTTTGGGGAACTTGGTGACCCCAAGATGATACCTTTGTCTGTAACTCTCCAACAGTGCTTCTTATGGATTTAGATCTTATCATCCTCCATACTGTACGTGCGGGCAAGATAACCATGGGTCCTTGTCCAAGCATGTTTGTCACATTTCCAGATAATTAGAACCTTTTAATCATTGTTTTAATATAGGCATTTTCAACAAAGTACCTATACTAGTTGTCATAGCCATTCTCTGACTTACAAATGTCAACACACTTTCTTTTTATTTAAATTTAGTGTATTCTCTTGTCTTTCCGATGTTGAAAAATTACTAGAGGATTTAGCCTCTGTGTGACTTTATTTTCATACCATAGTGAAAAAGAAAGTCATGAACTACTTCTGAAAGTTCACAGACACTCTGATTAACAAATAAATTGAAATTAAATAGGAAAATGCTTCCGTTAGGTTTTGTATATAAGATTTTTCAGGGGTGCCAATAATTGTGAGCAACGTGTTTTAGTTAAAAAAATATTTATTTCTTTGAGATTTTCCTTTTTCTCAAAATAAATTTGCTTCCCTGGATTTTTCCTAATTTTTTTCATTGGGAGAATACAATAAATCCCCAACAGATTGTTTTTTATACTGGTTTTTAGTCAACTTAAAGATACTCTAATGGTTGCATATGCACCTGCACAAGCCATTATTTTCTGTATTCGCCTGATAGCGCTACTCGACCAATGGAAAACAGCTTCTGGGTGGGTGTTTGTCTCGAGGTCATGGTGCAAAGGACCCTATGTAAAATTACTCCGAACCATCAGTTTAAGCAGAGGTGCCAATAATTCTAGAGGGTACTGTATCTATCTGTGAAAAGCTGTGATATGTTAGAGCTGATGACCAATATCACCTGTCGCACTACATGAACTGTGACCAATCTGCACCCATATCTGACAGTGGCATGTGCCCCAGTAGAAAGTAGAGGAAGGATACAAGCACAAGAGGAAATCTGACTCCCAAAGAATTGGTTCATATGCTCTGGCTTGGCTGGCCCCACTCTGCTCTCCTCCCACATGATTCCTTTGACAGATGTTATCCAATACCACATACAGTACCATCAGCCCTATGGTCTTACATTGTTATTTAGAAAGACCACTATGAGTAGGCTAAGTTATAACAGTCATGTGTTTTGTGGAAGAATCCAAAACATTAATTGTTTAAAATGACTGACAGTTTCATGAATTCACCTGAATGTCATATCTTGATCTGCAAAGGTATTTGAAGGATCAAACCCAGTTTTTATTAGAAGTAGTTTGACTACTGAAATGTTGCCAATGAGATGAAGAGCGCTCTTTTTTGTATCCACGGAAAACAGCATTGCTGTTGAGTCTTTTTTTTTTTTTTTACATGCTCATCCAAACCCCTGATTAGGAATAGCTGTTGCTTGTTCAAGAGGCAGAGTGTGAATGGACAAAAAACCCCAGGCTTCCGGTTCCTCCCCTATGGAAGCCCTTTTCCATTCACTGGTCTCGGGGCTGTCTCAGCTCATCACAGGGAGGCTTTTGTGAGGAATGGATGAGTGGTACATAAACATGCAGGGTGCTTCTCAAGGAAGGGAAGAAGGAAAGAGAGAGAGATAGATAGAGACAAGACTAATGTGGAAACTCTGGGAGGGAACGTTGGTAAAACGAGTATATACAGTTGGCACAGCTACAATAGGAACGGTCAGATTAAGCTGCAGAGTGTAACGGTAACGAGAGTGACCAAATAATAACATAAGGAATATCAGATCAAAGGTGACATATGTCAAGGTAGAATTAAAGCAGTGTATAACAGTCATATGTGTGGGTCATATGTATGGCACGTATGGCATTGCAGAGTAATTGGGACACCGACTTATGTAATCCTACACAATGGGGGGGAAACATGATGTTTGCCTCCATCTAGTGGTGGTTATGAGTCAATAAACAACTGGATTTGCAGAAATGTGAGTCTTTACTGAAGTTGTAAATCTTGAGCAAGACAGTGAAAAAATATTAAATTTTAGAGAACCAACAAAAATAAGCCTTTAAAGTAATGCCATGCAAACATAAAAGCTGTAAACAAACGGCAAACATGTCTTGCTACAAAAGACATTCCAGGAACAGTGACTTAAGTGTCATCAAGCTAGTTCACTTTACCTTTTCTTTTTTTATAGTTCAAACACAGTTTCAACATAACTCGAACTTGTAATGAAACACTGTCAAAAGCACAAACCAAGATTGGTTTATAGTAAGCATACAAAATATACCTAGGCGATATTAAAACAGTCTTGCACCAAAGCTGCAAGGTTAGAAGAACTTGCATCTAAAAGCCTAAACAGATGTCACATTAATGGAAAGGGTTAAAGATTAACTGGCAACCTGTGGCAGTCCCTCAATGCACACAACATGCTTCAAAGCACACCCTTACTTCCTGTTTGTCTTACAGTTGACTACACAAGTCAGACCTGTGGGACTCAAACGCTGGTATGCGTGGCTGAGTGCCTGTATGTGTGTGTGGTTGAGGGGGGCGTTCAGCATTTGCGAGGCTGTTGGATGAAGAAGGTCCGTGGCACATGAGGTTTCTCCATGGCTGGTCGGACCTTGCTGTGCCGCACACTCACTGGGGTCTCTGGAAAGTCATGACCCAGCTGCAACAAATGTCAAAAACACACACTTTAACAAAGACATGGCTAAGACAAAAGCACAGACCTTTTGGTCTAGCAGAAAAGTGCACTTCCTGTATACATGCACCAAAATCAGAGCACCGTGCAGATGTTGCATCTCCCGACTCAGGGTGTGCTCCAAATCTTCAGGGGAATCTAGTTGGTTTATAAAAGCAAGAGTATTCTAAACAAATGATTAAATGAGGAAGTGATGGGATCATCAAATCTGTGCCATGCATGATGCACATTGTACTTTTATGCTTATCCCACCAATCCTATTCAGTCCCAACCATGGATTAAATGTCTACTAATCGCATTTGATCATAAAGGCTGTGAAGTCAGAAGTACGTAACAAACCTTGTCCAGTGTTCCAGCCAGCAGAACACTGACTTGTTGCATTCTGGAGCTGGTGGTCGTAGACCTGAAGCGACAATTTTAAAGGACCATTACACATCATTTTAAAAAAGCCTCTGTGTGCTACATTTACAAAGTGGAGGGATTTAAATCGAGGCAAGTAGAACCATACTCCAAAGACTATCAACCCATTACTGGGGAGACTTTCAGTGTTTCCATCAAATAGTGATGTGAGCATAATCTTCATTAAAATGAGCCAAACATGCTGAAACAACAATTCAGCCAAAACATCCAACAAATGTCTAATAACTATGCATTTTAAATGTAAACCTATGGCAAAATACAATCCTTAAAACAACATTCTTAATCTCAGGGACATTCTCAAACCTCTTGGATGGACATAGCTGGGTTTCTCAAACCTCTTGGACGGACATACCTGGGTTTCTCAAACCTCTTGGACGGACATACCTGGGTTTCTCAAACCTCTTGGACGGACATACCTGGGTTTCTCAGGCCTCTTGGTCTCCTTCTCTGGCAGGCCACCATCATCTGCATTCTTCTTGGCTACGCGCATACCCCCAGCCTTCACTACACAGACAGAAATCACAGATAAATTCACATAGCGGCCACCAGACACAAGCTAGTAAGCGGTCCTGGCAGTGAGGGTAGTTTACATACACAAATTAATGAATCATTATTTAGGACACAGGGAGAGTGCAAATTCTAAATGTGCTTCGGCATTTCCATTGGCATGAACAGGATTCAGGCTTCAAAGGCTGATTGTGTACTTTGGGGCTGTGGAGTGCTACTGCGGTGCTGACAAGTAAAACGGGCTGAGCCAATCAGTTATGCTGAGAGTTTCCAAACAACCCAGCAGTGATTGGGTGGGAGGGTTATAATCCATATTATTACTGCATTTTTAATTAAATTCCCCATTTCTGTATTATTTATTCTAATGCCCTATATTACACTGGGCCAGGGAAGCACACACAGGGTTAAGGAATAACCCCACCTCCCAATAAAGACGGAGAGAGGAAAATAAACGACAAAGGACTTGCTTGCGAATTTTGTAATGCACTTCAGACGTAGACTCTAGCCTACATACTAGGCTTTATTTATTCCCTAAAATATTTGCAACAAGTATTTGTGCAATATCAGTAGTACGTCATTTGAAAAACGAATGGACAAAATCCAGTATGTATTATATTGTTTGTGAGTGATCAAGGAATTGTTTGCAAAAACTATACGTTACCGCTGCATCTACACAAAACACAAAAAGCATGACCGCTGAGATGTGTTCTTTGGCAAGTCGGTTCCCTGACGTGCCAAAGAACAACAATCAAACAAAACTTCGAAACTCGAAAAACCTGATAACGTAGGCTGAGAAACAAAATGTCAGCTACGGCTATGGATAAAAAGTCCATCCATGCCATGCGTGAGGGAATGTAAATAGACATGCATACATGCACACCTAGGAACAATTGATACGATTTTTAAAACACACTTATAGAACCAAGAGTGATTTTCCTAGAAAGTGCATATATATTAGGCACTTGCAAATCGACGAAGTCTTCCACGAGCAAAACAAAACAAAACAAAGGCATGCACACCATTGTCTGCAACGGCGAGCAATTTCGAGATCGAGCAGAAATAATTAAAATAGGCTACCTGCTGGAGGATGGCCTGCCTTAAGAATAAGATTCTCTCTCGTTCCAGTTTTGGGTACTTGCACCATGTTGAAGTTTTGTTCACAATTAAGGTACATGGAGTACTACAACGCCCACTCCGTTGTTTTTATACTCGTAAAATAACGTGACGTAGTCCGCCCATCCGAACAGGAAATTCATAGGCTCTGCGCAGTGTGCACCGTTTATATGTCATGTGTACTACCGTGCCCCACTAGGAAACATACTGACTAATTTATCCAGATGATCTATGAAGCCGTGTTATCAAGCAGCCATAGTCTGCTTGTTTTCATTGTACATCATGGTGGGCCGGAGCATGTGACGTCTCCCCCAATTATATTTTCATCACATGCTATGTTTTTGCATTCTTCGTTTTAAACTCAACAAACATTCGATCACTCAAAATACAACTATATCATTATTTGACGACATTCTTATCCATATCTCGCAGGGCCATGCTTTAAACTATTTTGCGCATTTTAACGTATCTTAGGTCAGACGTGAAGAGAGCATGTTCATACACGCACAATGCTCTTAAAACTGTTGGCTAGTGGCTACCATAGACATAATATACATAGACGCCGCATCGACCGCTACTCCTTACTAGCGCTGACGCGATTTGGAGCCGCCATCTTGGACCGGTCATCCACTCCACTCAGTGTAATCTGTTTGGCCGGTGAGATGAGCTGTCAGCGCACTTAATTAATCATATCTCACTGAATACCGAACAGATTCTCACGCGGTTTTTTTTGCTGCAAAGGTCATACATGTAGCTATGATACAGGACACATGATTTAGCGTATTTTAATATTCATAGTGGGTTTAACAGTAATAGAATATTCTGATATATGATATAAAGTGACCTGACGTCCGATATCAAAACTGGGAACATAATCCATGTTTGACAGCATAGACAAAACTAGTTTGATACAAGTTTAATGAGTTAAATATAGTTCACAGTTGACAGAAAAGTTCCATCAACAGCATTATTCACAGTCCACAGAAAGGTTCCATAAACATTTAAGTGAGATCAGTGCCATTCAGACATCTGAGGGGTTTTCCAAGTAGGCCTATGTTGTTTAGTGTCAAACTTGGGTAAATTGACTCAGAATAAGTTGTAAACCTCCCAGTAGAAAAGCTGTATGATACAGGAAACATGGTTGTGTGTATTTTAATATTCATAGTGGGCTTAACAGTAATAGAATATTCTGATATATATGATATATTATAAAGTGATGACATCCAATATAAAAACTGGGAACATAACTAATCTACGTTTGACAGCATAGACAAAAACTGGTTTGATACAAGTTTTAATGAGTTAAATTTACAGAATAAAATCCATTAACATTTTCAGTTCAGTGCCATCAAAAATAAAGTGATGAACAGACATTGGTGTGGCATAAAGGAAATGGAGTAACTGGGTTCAATATCAACAGCATTTGTTAGACAAGTTCCATAAATATTGTAAAGTGCAAGTTTGTAGGTTTGTTTCTGATCCTTAAAAACAGACATTGGTTTGGCATAGTAAGTGTAACAGTTCATCAATTCAAGACAAAAAGGTGACTTGTCACTTGTACAGTGTCAATGGGTTCATCAACAGCATCTGTTATTTACAGTTCACAGAAAGGTTCCAGCCCCAATGAAGAGATTAAATAAAAAGGAATTAAGAAACATTTTAGAAACTGCTAAGATCAACCCGTTCATTGCAATCAGTAAAGAATCAGGGAGTGTCTTCACAGGCTCAGTGACACAGAGTTACCGTCATGCAGTTGGTTCTATGATTTTGACAACTGGTGCATGTCATTTTGTATGTTCCCACCTTGCTAAAATTGCTTGGGTACACTTTGGCTGAGAACAAAAGTGCTTCAGACAGCAGGTGGGCAAATAAGATGGCATAGTAAACTGGGTAAACTCCATAAAAGAGGACTGAGTCAACCAGACGATGGGAAAATGGGACACAGAGTGGCGAATGCAGGTGATGAAGGTGGAGCTCATAAATCAAACATTCAGTCACAGTGTAGCAGATACCCTGCAGTACTGCAATGAAGAGCTGCACCTTCCTCAGTTCCAGGGGTGTGAGACCGTTCAGTTCATTCACAGTCTTCTTGAACAAGGCAGTTGTTCTGGAGAGATACAAAATAATAAATAAATGAATGAAAAGGAATTTGAGAGGCATCTTATTCTTGTTAGGGTATAATAATACAGTGTTGGGCAAGCTACTTTGAAATTTTAGTGAGCTAAACTATCAGTTACTCTGCCATGAATAAAACACTACACAAAACTACCACCCAGTCAAATGTATTAGTAGCCTAACACAAACACAGCAGTAGGCTAGTTCACTACATAGGAAGCTACTTTAAATTGTGCTAATTTCACATGACAAGAAAAGTGTAGCTTGTCTGGCTAAGCTACTTGATAAATAGAGAAGTTGAGCTATTGAAAAGTTACTTTATTCAGGAAATAGTGAGGCTACCACCAACACACTTAGGCTACAAGTAGCAGCTAGCGATTGCCCAATAGGCTAGTCTGTGCCACTTGTGTAAAATTCGCCGGCCAAATCTAGTATGATTTATTTCTACAATAGCCTTCTTGTGTCAGTTGTAATCTAAGTCAGTGTTATGGAATATGACTTATCAAGTCACAGTTCATAGCCGGGTGAACACCGAGTAAACATAGCCTAGCTAGATGGCTACGATTTTCATACAGTAATATCAAAGATTGCTCCTTCTCAGCTCTCTGGTAATATTCTATTCACAAAATATAACCAATAGTACGGGTTATGTTAAATCTTACTTGTAAAAAAGTCAATCCCGGTAGTATGGTCCGCCGATTTGAGAAGGAACATGCTGCACAGTGCTGTCATCTTGTGTCTTCTGCTGCAACGCAACGAGGAGTATGACCGGTCCAAGATGGCGGCCGCATTTCTTGTTTCCAGCAGCCAATGCAGCGTCTATGTATATTATGTCTATGGTGGCTACCACATGTCTCCCAAAAGATCATCCTTAATGCTGATCCTACCACAACACAACTCCATTATGTGTTATTGTGTGTTCTTGAGTGTGTTTCTTTGTTTCGTTTTGCTCGTAAAAGATACTAGCCAATTGTATGACAAATAGGATAAATTCGTATACACTGCTCAAAAAATTAAAGGAACACTTTGAAAAAACATCAGATCTCAATGGGAAAAAACTTATGCTGGATATCTATACTGATATGGACTGGGTAATGTGTACTGGGTAAAGGATGGCACATTATTTTATGAAAATGATCAACCACAGAGGGTTGAATTCAAAGACCCCCACGAAAATCAATGAAAAAAGTGAAAATTATGCTACAAGCTAGTCCATTTTGCCTAAATTTCATCGCAGCAACTCAAAATGGTACTCAGTAGTCGTATGGACCCCACATGCTTGACAATGAGACGGCGGATGGTGTCCTGGGGGTCTGCTCCCAGATGTGGACACGGCCATCATTGAGCTCCTTAACAGTCTGTGGTGCAACCTGCCGGTGTTGGATGGACCAAAACACAATGTCCAAGAGGTGTTCTACTGGATTTAAGTCAGGGGAGTGTGGGGGACAGTCAATGGTGTCAATGCCCTTATCATCCAGGAACTGCCTGCACACTCTCGCCACATGTGGCCAGCCATTGTTGTGAACCAGGGGGAACCCAGGGGCCTCTGCACCAGTACAGGGTCAGACAATGGGTCTAAAGGGTTTGATGACACCAAAGCAGGTGAAACTGATTCACAATCCCCTCTGTTACGTAACTGGCCAGACCAATAGCTTACAAGTTTGATAACCTTGATGCTATACTCCTATGAAAAAGTGTTCCCTTATTTATTTTGAGCAGTGTAGATTAGTGTTAATTTTGTCACCTATTTTTAATTTAGTCTTAGTCTTAGTCTTGTGACGAAATGTCCTTTTTAGTCTTTGTCATATTTAGTCATTCAAATATCATTTTTGTTAGTCAAGTTTTAGTTGACTAAAAGTCTAAATCATTTTAGTCTAGTTTTAGTCAAAAGAAAACTAAAAGTATCTTAGTCTTAGTCAGTTTTAGTCAACACATTTTAGTCTTTTTTTGATAACAAATTATTTCTGATTACCATTTGAGTCAAATAGTGTTTCACACATCTCAATTTTCCAACAATATTGTGTGTCCACAGGGCTACTCGTCTGTTATAATTACTCATTCTGATTTTTTGTCAGTCAGTATGTTTACATGCACAGGTAAGTCGAGCTACAGTTATAGCTCGGCTGGGATTTGACCATAGACAGTAAAGATTTGACTGGACCACTGTCATATTCGTAGACCAGTGTTTCTCAAAGTGTGGTCCGGGATCACTGGTGGTCCATAAAGGTATCCCAAGTAGTCCGCGAGCAGACGTGGTAAAATATAATATAGATGAGTTGTTTGCAATATTGAACCAACTTGTATGTAAAAACAGTTCTGCAACTAAGATATGCCAGTTTAAATCATACAGTATGAATCCACACAATAAGCAAAGTACAAAGACAATAAGCAAGGTGGTTCAGTAGGCCTATTGTGTAGACTAATTATAGGCTACTGTTGAAGTAGGTCTAAATTTTTTTTTTTAGATAGGGTTAGTTAAGTGGTCCTGAAACTGAAAAGGTTTGAGAAACACTGTCATAGGCCAAAGTATTAATGTTTTACTCCATACCCGCTAGATGTCGATATGCCCCAAACACAACACATTCCCCAAACAGACTCTCCGTCTTAGCCATAGCTAACTTGCTAGCTTAACTTTCCATATTAGCTTACTTGCTAGCAAACTTTGCATCATCAGTCTAACTAGTTAAATAGTTGACATTACATGATGAACATTTTCGTATGGACATTCTGGGGGATGTTAATTTGTATGAGAGAAGCTTCAACTTCTGGGTATGTAGCATTGTGGCATAAAGCTTAGGTAGTTAGCTTGCTAACTCTGGCATAAATCTCCAGTGTTCTTGTTCCATGTAGTTTCGTGTTGCAGCCACAGGGTTGCAGCAACAGCACGTAGACTAGCCTACAGGAAAGCTGCATTATGAACTCATTCGAATATTTTGAAAACGTAACAGCTAGATATTCTGTCTTCTCATTTTGTAGACGAAAATGAAGAGAGATTTTATCTTAGTTTTTATTTCATGCAAAACATTTTAGTCTAGTCTTTTTTCGTCAACAATAATGCATCTTAAGATAGTAATGTCCTGAAACACTGACTAAGACTGCCGTCTCGTCATCGTCTCGTCTTAGTCATGAAAAAAAAGGTTGTTGACGAACATATTTCCTCTCGTCTCGTCTGACGAAATTAACACTAGTGTAGATTATCTTCATATCGGTAAGCAATTCTTTGTTGAATGGATGACGTGAAAACAAATGAATATGGTTATGAAAATCTCTGCACAGGCCAATGAACATTGACATTTATTTCTGCTGCTGTAGTCAATGGCAGTGAGCGGCCCCATGAACTGTGCTGAACAGGTAATGGAAAAATAAAGATACTATATATTTGCAAGGTCACAAAAATGTCTGAAATTACACAATTCATTTAAAAAACAAAAGTGATTTTTTTTATTACTCCAGAGTGTTTTCAATGCCAACGTTGCCCCCACCATCACCCTTCATATTCCATATATTTATTTACCTATATTCAATTCAACATAGCACACATCCGTGCTGATGAGCGTAAACCTGGTGGCCTTTTTTTTCTGTATTTACAATACAATGATGGAAATGTACAAGACTTAGTGGCATTCACAATCTCAACAATAGGTACGAATACAATTTGTTCCCTCTGTACAAACTAATGACATTAGATTATTATTATTTCTCTTCTTTTTTTTTTTTACAGATACATGTTGGTGATCGATTTTGGCCTACATACACATTCCCCACCTGATTCTCTATCGCAAACCTTTTTTAATCACATTACTCACTCTTTCTCCATGCTATCACAACTACGTCTTCAAAAGAAAAAAAGCAAACACAAACCCTTACACAGTGCAAGGAGCCTGTGGCACACTAGCGCCCGGCATCCTCGCCCCTTTGTCCTGACACACTCACTGCAAGATTCTTCCTTTCCCTCTCACTCTCCATGTCTTTTTTTTTTTAAATCAAAAACAACAAACATTCCATGAATTCCTTCTTTGGCTCACTTTCCATTTCACCCATCTGATTTCATCTGAACGACCGCCACATTCATCTTTAACTTTGTTTTATATAAAAAAAGGAGACAAACGACAACAACAAAACAAAACAAAAAAAAAACAGACAAACTGACACGCAAAATAAAAGTTCATGTGGAAGAGTTCATGGAGCCTCTTGGCAAAGGTCCCGTGCCTCTACAATAATCTCTCTTACTCGCTCTCTCTCGCTCTCTGGTCTATACCCAGGAGTCAGGGGAGCCCGGGTACTGTTCTGCCCGGTAAGAAGGCCTCCGTGTGGTGGAATAGAAGTCCACATAGTTAGTGGTGGCTTTGAGCCCGAGCGGCTGGGGAGCGTAGTCTGCCGTGGAGTAGCGCACGGCACTGTCCTCCAGGTAGCGCTCCTCGTAGCCATGGGGCGACTGCAGGTACATTCGGTAGGTGTCATAGTTCCTCCTGCCCGGTTCATCGCCATAGAACTGTGGCTGTGGAGTAAAAGGGACAGACGATTATTCTCTCAAACAGAAAATAGTTCAAAATGATCCATCATAATCCTACAATAGATTGATGTTTATGTTGATGTTGATGTTGGGCTTTCAAAGATGTAAATGATCACATGAAACTGCTTGGTTTGTTAACTGGGTCATAGTCTTATTTTTTGTATTGAAAAATTGAGACATCCTTTTTATAGTCTTATTTTTTTTATTGAAAAATTGAGACATCCTTTTTCATTCTAAATATTCAAAGGTCACCAATGTGCTGAGGCTTTGGTCACTCATAATTGATGCTTTGTTTTGTGCATTTGCACAGTAATTGCCTGTACCCTTTGCTAACTTCATTTCAAGCTCTGACGTCAATCATTTATTTCTGCCCCTCAGTATTTGTGGAAACTTTACCCCTCACCTTAACCAAGTTTTATCCTTGGCAGTCCTTCACACACATAAAAAGATGACCAACACGCCAACACAACACGACTACCACTGTCAAAGCATTAAAAAGTAATGGGTAGAGACTACGGGCTACAACTCGGCTAGCTCGCACGGAGAGGTGTCATCCTGGTGTGCTTGACGGACATCTTTAATTATAGATAGCGAGCGCGGTGACACCACGCCGCCTCCATGTTCACTGACAGGTCGTGGATCTCAGTGTGTGAGTGTGCATCTGCAGGCTTCACACACTCTGACAGGTGCCTGGATGCCACCCAGCCCAGCGGTGCCCTAACCCCCCCCCGCGTGCAGCCAGTCGCACCCGCTTAGGGGCGCACAAAAGCTGACTGGAGTCACCCTCTTATCCCCACTCCGGCCTGCCCTCTAAGCTGGCGGCACAACCGGTCCCGTCTCCTTCCATTAGTGCAAAGGAGCGAGAGAGCGAGACGGCTACCCCGGCCTCCCTCTGCCCCACACCTCTTTGAAAAGCAGAGAGAAGGGAGAGAGAGAGAGAGATTGTTTGCCGAGGGCTCGGAAAGATAGACAGCGACTAAGGACAGATCGATAGATGGCTGACAGAGGTGACGAGTGAGCGGCAACGCTCGAATAGAGCGTAACCTGGGGACGCTGGCGGCGCTGAACAGGGGCTGGAGAAGCCTTTCCCTTTGTGGGTGAACTATGGAGTCTCAGTGAGGGGCCTATCTGGCAGATTATGCCCTCCTACAGGTGGGTGTTGTTCGTGCCGAGCAGCACTCGAGAGCTGCCACTGGCCTATGGCAGTCAGGGTAGAGCCTGGCCCCTTACTTGTGTTCTTCTGGGCTCCTCTCGTGTTGGTGAGGAATAGGACCCAATGTAATATGGCGAAGACTTCGCAGACCCTACAAGGATGAAAGAAACAAAAAAAAAAAAAAAAATCAACACTACGTATTTGTTTATCTCTAAACAATCAACAGCAGTGCAACACATGACATGTCTAAAATTTCCCTCAGGATGAATAATGTGTGTGTGTGTGTGTATCTATCTATCTATCTATCTATCTATCTATCTATCTATCTATCTATCTATCTATCTATCAAAGCCAGACCAGCTAGCCAGCCATGAAACACAATGAGGCAGAGTTGCCTGGCTGCTAAGAAAACAAACATCCTGGCATGTCTCCCTGGAGAGGGTACAGTTGGATCCGGCGCTATAACAGCATAACAAAAGACACTCGGAAAGCCAGACGACAGAGCTGCTGTTTGACGAGCCTGTGGGCTGGAATTTTCTTTGGCAGATTTTCACAGGGGTGGCATCGACTACAGCCGTCGCCATCGACTGTCTGGCCAGTCTGCCCTTGGGCTTTATGAGTGCGAGTGAGTGTCTGTACACAGGGTCAGCCGATGTCCACACAGGTATGGCAACGTGCATTTGAATATTTCTGTAAGGTAACAGGGTTGCTTGTATGCTTACATGCTAGTCTATTAACATTATGGGTGTATGTGCATTTTATTATAGGGGTGTTTGAAATTTCAAGACTGTGTGCATGAGTCATACATTGTACAAAGCACAAGAAATTTACACATGTTTTATTGTGTAAATATGTTTTAGTGCCAGCATGTTTGACAGCCTGAG
The DNA here is from genome assembly GCF_017589495.1 of Alosa alosa. Classification (NCBI taxonomy): domain Eukaryota; kingdom Metazoa; phylum Chordata; class Actinopteri; order Clupeiformes; family Clupeidae; genus Alosa; species Alosa alosa. Next base: position 17,313,500 of record NC_063191.1, read on the forward strand.
TCTGTGTGTTGTGTTACAGCTCTGCCTTCCAGTTCTGAGCAGCCTGTAGCATGTGGAAGAGCTTGATGACCGTATATAGACTCCAGAGAGTGACTCTGCATGCTCTTCCTCTTCATCTGTATCCCTGTGTGTGGGCCTCTGTGTGTGTGAGAGAGAGTGGAGGAGGGTGTCTGTGAGGCTGGGAGTGAGTGAGTGAGTGAGTGAGTGAGTGAGGGAGCGACTGTCCCAGCCAGAACTCGGAGCTCTGTTGACTCTGCCCCTCCCCTCCCCTCCGCTCCCTGCCGACGAGGCCCAGGCTCTGTCCATCTGTCCCCGCGGCCCATCTCGGCCCCACCTCGGGACGGCAGACAAAGACAGCTTTGTGGCGTCTGCCCAGAGCCTTGGCAGCCTGACCCCCACTGCCCAGAGCTCCCCCTGCCTCCCCTCTCAGCCACAACAAAAGGCCTGCAGGACAGAGCCCACTGTCTCGCACACTCACCATCTCTGCAGCAGAGATGAGCAGGCAGAGAGTGTGTGTGTGTGTGTGTGTGTGTGTATGTGTGTGTACACGTGTCCTCGTGTGAGAGGTTGCCTGCACGGGTTTCTAGCTCATGGGGATGACTCTGCACATTTGCATAGAATGCCTAAATATTGCTTACAGGACATTCCTGTAATTCTTAACAGTATGAGAGCTGGCATGACCTTAGGGAGAACACATGCATACTCAAAAATGTTAAGAATGAATCCTACCACAAATAAAAACTTTAATAAACACTGGTATGTCCAAAGCTGGGGCAGGAATTCTACTGTGGTTTTGCAGGTTGCACACTCACCTGTGTATTGGTTTTTATGTACATTGTTGTCGCCTTGGTAGTTATAAAATTGCATAGTTGACGGGGCCCTCTGGTAATCGGAGCGCTGCTCTTTGATGCCCAGCATGGCAGGAGAGGAGGTGGCACTGCCCGCTGCAAACACAAACCAAACACCACCCATCACAGAGTTATTCACAGGCATGTCAACACCGGGCTGTTTAATCATCATAAGCGAGTCAGGGCTGTAGGGGGCCAGCGGGGCTCACCAGACTGGTGGACTGGGGACATCTGCAGGGTGCTGGTTGGTAAAGTGGGCTGAGACTTGAACCGGTCGCGCTCCAACGTCGTCACTGGGGTGACAAAGTGATTCTGGTTCCATCCATCCTAACAACACACACACAGACAAACGCAAACAACAGAGAGAGAGAGAAAGAAAGAGAGAGAGAGAGGGGATAAAATATGCTGTTAGAGCATTCCTCTTTTATTGGAAAGGAGCAAAGTAAACTCCCAGAGGGCAAAAGGCTTTAAAATACTAAAGTTCATTTCGGTCAGCAGTTGCAGAGCCTCTCATCTCCCCCTCACCTTCTTGTAGATGGTGCGCAGGTCTCTGTACTGCCAGAGAGTGTTCAGCACCTGGGCTGCAGCCTTCACCACTTTCATGGAGAACCTGAGGCCAACATATTCAATCATTTATTAGTAACATTCATTTTGAGACTAACCACAAATACTCACTCATTAGTAATCTTGCGGTGTACTCATGTTACTAAGAACTGACAGGCCCTTACTGAAACCATGGCTTTATGATACCCAAATGCAGTTTAATCTGTGCTTATGTGCTACATTACTGAGTTTATCCGGATGCATATGTCTGCGTTAGACATCATCAGTATGGGACAGAGACGTGAAGCTTAACAGACTCTGAGAGAGGTTGGCCGAGTCGTGTCTCACAAATCTGTGGCTATTTGCAAAGCTTTACATAACCCTCTCTGGCGCTATGGTCGCTAACTGTTTACACAGGAGGTGAGACATAGCATTCATTCCTCTCTCTGGCTCCAGCCTGCCAGCACAGCCAGCCAGCCACCCAGCCCAGCCCAGCCCAGCCCAGCGGCACACCTCTCTCCCCGGCCTTTGGTGATGTTCACCAGCTTCTCGATGCCCCCCGTGTCGGCCAGGGCCTTGGCGTTCTCCATGTTCTTGCTGGTGACCTCGTGGAGAGTGCAACAAATGGCCGCCACCGTCTCGTCCGACAGCTGGGTGGTGTTGCCCCCTGGGAGCCGGTTGACAAGGTCCCTCATGGCATACTTCCCTATCGCACACAAACACACACACACACACAGACACACACACACACACAGTTCAGGGAGGGAAAGGGGAAGGGGAGTTAGTGAGGCGGTAACATACATCAAATATTACGTAATCCATTCCTGTGTGCTTGCAATGTATACACAAGCCCTCCTCCGGGCTACGGTTCACCAAAGAACACAGTGTACTTCTCCCTTCTCTCTCCTCTCCTCTCTATCGCTCTCTTTCTCTCTCTCCTTTTCCACCACTGTACTGTAGGATCACGTTTATGCAGAGAGAAGAGAGAGCAGCGCCGCCGTGGCTGCTTTGGCCGCCCACCACGAGTCCGTCCTCAAGGACACACACCGCACTGCAGTCTCAGGAGGAGGAAGCCCTGCAATCCTCAATCCGCCGAGTCCGACAGAGAGGAGAAAAGGGGGGAAAAAAAAAACACGTCTACCCTTCTCCCTTCTCCTTCCCCCTTTCTTGTTCACGAGCTCCTCCTGCGTTGTTTTGAGACCTGCTTGTTTCATTAGGTGCCCTGGGCTTGTTTCGGTAGGAGCCAACCTCTTCATTATTTCCACTGTTTGCTAATAAAATCTGCTCCATCGAGGCACACAGGCGGCGAGCAGCAGGATTGGGATGTAATTTGACTGTGACGATCAGAGTTTATTGTTACCCTCTAATTGACTCAAGTACACAATCCTCCTCTTGTTTCCACTAAATTGTGTCTACATCATTCATATCGAATCAGATGTGTGTATGTGTGTGTGTGTGTGTGTGTGTGTGTGTGTGTGTGTGTGTGTGTGTGCTCACACAACCTGGCAGGCATCTCCTACTGGGGCCTGCTCAGTGGTTCTGACGTTCAAATTTCCATGCCAATTACTATTCGCACGATATGGTGTTGCAAACAATTAGACCATCTTGCCTGCCAGTGACTTATGAGTAATTGCTTTCCGTATTTGAAAGGTTTCTTTCTCTTTGTTGGAGCTTTAGACAAACAATTGACTTTCTAGACACAACTAACTGCTTTTCAGAGTAGTAGAATAGGTTACACCTTTGCAGTGGACATTTATGATCCCCATGCTGGACGTATGGACATGTGTATTTACAGTTTGATGATGGATGGATGGATGGATGTATACACTGCAAAAACTGTTCTATCTAATAAAATCTAACCAAGTACATTGTACATCAAGATCAAAAAATCTAGTTGGTATTGTTTTCAGCATAAAAGGGACTTACCTAGCGCTTTCTCGTGAAATCATTTGACTTAATTTAAAAAGAGTTTAACTTATTTTAAGACATCTCAGATCAAATTTGTCTGCCAGTGTGTTAAGCAAATTTGTCCTAAAAACAAGCAAATTTGGCTGCCAGTGCCAGTGCTATTTGTTAAGCAAATATGTCTTAATAAGATAAGATAATAAAATAAGTCAAACTCTATTTAAATGAAGTCAAAATGATCTTTCGAGAGAGCAGTAGGTAAGTCTCTTCATACTAAAAACAATACCAAATAGATTTTTTGACCTTCATAGAAAGATTAATAACAGTTGGTTCGATTTTATTTTTTGCAGTGTACATGAGCATGTTTGTGCAGTGGATATATGCTTTGCTGTGTGGTCTCTCACCAATCAGCTCCTTGTTCCTGACATCCAGAGCCATGTTCCTCAGGGCGGTGGCCACGGAGCACACCACCCGGTCATTGTCCATCCTCAGCAGCTCCACCAGGATGGGCAGACCCTTCTCCTTACGCACCGCCGCACGGATGTACGCCGCAAACTGCAGGGGAGAGAGGGAAAGAGAGTGAGAGAGAGAAAGAGAGAGGGAAGGGGGGGAGAGAGAGAGGGAAGATAGTGAGAAAAGTTGGTTTCTGCTACACAGAATGGGGAGTGCTTGATTTATGTTCTCCACATATGACTTCTGGAAAGTGACACACAAAGAAGCTACTCCTTCCAGAAAACGTGATGAACAAAATGTGAAATCTCAACGCATTAGGTATGTGCAGGTGAGTAGCTTATGAAATCTCAACGCATTAGGGATGTGCAGGTGAGTAGCTTATGAAATCTCAACGCATTAGGGATGTGCAGGTGAGTGGCTTATGAAATCTCAACGCATTAGGGATGTGCAGGTGAGTAGCTTGAGGGGACGCACCTTCCAGTTGCCCGCTGACAGGTTCTGTAGCGACCCTGCGGCGCCCTCCAGCGTAGCCGGGTTGGAGCTCTCGGCCAGCAGGGTGAGATAAGGCTTGACCACCGCCGGGTGCCACAGCATCTCCGCCCCTTTGGGAGACTTGGAGAAGCCAGGGATGGGGCCAACGCCGTCCCACTAGGTACAGAAACACACACACACACACACGGACATATGAAAACACATAAACACACACACACATAGAAACATACACATATAGATGAGCACACACCCAAGCTAAAGGTTGAAAACTTCTCATATCTCATGGGGCTCCATCTGGCACTAAGTGATGAAGAGACTTAGGAGCCTCTACTCTCAGGAGCTCCCTCTAAATCCTCCCTGGGGCACTTTCATTGGCCTGGAATGTAGGTATATGTGTGTGTGTGTGTGTGTGTGTGTGTGAGAGACACACACACCTGGTCTTCATGTGAGTCTTTCTTCTTCTTTTTCTTCTTTGCGACCCCAGCAGCCGTAGTCCACCTCTTTACTGGGCGACTCTGACCCCAACAGGCCATCGAGCTCCTGAGTGCCGACCAATCGCGATGGGGCGATCTCCAGCTCCAGCCGGTACGAAAGGTTCCTCAGAGTGCAAATACAGTTCTCCACAATCTAAGACAGGAAAAGAGGGAGCGTGAGAGAAATTAATATTTAATATGTATCTGCTGTATATAGTTGTCTAACAAGTTATTCTTGTCTTGGGGCTGTTAGATAGCGGCATTCTACCACAAACAATCTGTACAGACATGCAAAATAGGCCATTTTTATTCTGAGAGGGAGAAAGAGTCTGAGAGAGAGAGAAAGTACAGGGGGGCATAATTAAATTGTATGCCTGTCGTGTGTGTGTGTTTTTGCATGTGTGTGTGTGTGTGTGTGTGTGTGTGTGTGTGAGAGAGTGAGATAGAGAGAGAGAGAGAGAGAGAGAAAGAAAGAAAGAGAGAGAGAGAGAGAGAGAGAGAGAGAGACAGCTTTACGCACAGCACACACTCTGGCAGTGCTGCTGGTGGGACTAACTCATTAAGCATTGGCTATATCATCCCTCATCAGATTAAAGAGAGCACACTTAAAAAGGCCTCAGCAATAACAAAGAGTTTTAATGCCCCTACACGCGCCCCACTTTGTACTGCAAAGGTGCTCACAAAGCGCACACACTAGGGAATGGTGCTAACAGACTCATCAACATGTGGCAGCGCTAGTAGCTGCTTTCAGACGCAACCTCCGCAGTATATGTCAAACGGAGGTCCGACCCTTTCGTGTGGTTCAGATATGATGCTAACATGCGGACATTGTGTGTGAACGACACCGATGCACATGAACAGAATCTGTTCTGCGTGGTGGAACACGCACATGAACAGAATCTACGCATGTTCTTCGCTTCGTTCAGACACAAGATAATTTAAATAATGCCCGTCGGAAATACTAGGAGGGGAGTAGTGTAAGAGCCGGCTAAGTTCGGAATTCCAAATAGCCGGTTATGTTGTTCAGATATACGGCCCAACCGCTTGACATCCACAGAACATGTGGACTTCCATGTAGGTCTGAAAGCAGTGAGTGTGTCTGTGTCTGTGTGTGTGTGTGTGTGTATAAGAATCGTGGATTGCTAGTGTCTATTAATAGCTGGTTAACCATGAGAGTCGTGGATTATTGGACAAACTGTATCAAAGGAAGTGTAGAACCTCTCTTCCACTGGAAGCTAAAGGACTGGGAAATGTGTAGTATCAGCCTGCATGTGTGTGAGAGAGTGATCGAATGAGAATGACAACTGTTTGTGTGAAGTGAGAGAAGGAAGGAGATAAATTGTGTGTGTGTGTGTGTGTGTGTGTGTGTGTGTGTGTGTGTGTGTGTGTGTGTAATCCACACCTTGCTGTCAAAGTCGGAGGTGCTAACACAGGCCTTGATGACGTAGAGCAAGGAGTCGACGAGCCCCTCACAGCCACGCAACTGTTTTCTGGCCTCCTCCCCAGCCGAGCTAAGATTCCTGCAACACAAACACACAGTTAGGACGATCACACACACACACACACACACACACACACACACACACACACACCTGAAGAGTATATCAACATAATCACACACATGAGTACTCAATGTGCAAGCGTGCAAACACATGCTCTTGCACTCTAACCCCCTCTTCATGTCAACATACACACACAAAAACATGTAGTCATAGACTTGTCAGTTAGTTCCCTTCTGAAAACATTGTGACATTTGTGTGTGTGTGTGTGTGTGTGTCTGTGTGTGAGAATGCGACAAGGCAACAGAGGTGAGTGATAGACGTGTTGACCGGCCCATCCATAATGCATGAGTACTGTGTGTAGACAGAGGGCTGGCACAGGAGAGGCAGTCAGAGACCTACAGCCCCATCTACACAACCACAGGCACAGGACACAACAGCAGAGCGGAATGGAGAGAGGAGACAGAAAAGAGGAAAAAGAAAACAGAATGCATAGTAAAGAAAAAAAAGAATGCATAGTAAACTCTAAAAGAAGAGTGTGTGTGTAAGAACCTTGGAACAAGTCTCTGTGTAAGACAACCCTAACCGATACAGTAATTGGAGTCTATGTTGTGGTGTAGGCATGGCATGTGTGTGGGTGTTTAGGGGCTTGGAGTGTTACGCAATCTTCCAGACCACAGCACAGGTCAAAGATGTACACAAATTCTTGACTTTGAAACATGATAGCAACACAGTCTTCACCAGTGATCGGATTCAAAAGATCACCATTACTACATGCCACAACAAACTATAATTAAAGAATGTCAGAACTTTTTCTATACAATCTGAAGTCAGTTGAGTGAGTTTTATGCATACCACAAAAGTTGACCTACATATTAAGTGGCTATATATGGAAAGGAACCTACAACTATGGAATGATGTATGGCTTCATGTTGGAGTTTTAAAATACCTCCAGCAATGGTATAAAAAAGTGCGCTCTTTAATTGGCCCCATATGGGTAAGAGCCTATGTAGGTCACAGGCACCATGTCAGACATACGGGTGCAGTAGCGCGACAGCTCCACGGGGGGGCAGTGTTGCCCTGCGTGATGTGGCCGTTACCTCAGGCAGCCAGTGGAGTTGCGCAGCACCAGGGAGGAGTGGAACTTGAGCTTGTGGTCGTCGTCAAACGAGGAGCTGCTCCAGCCGGAGTGCGGGATGATCACAGTGTTGGTCAGAGTAGTTAAGGCGTCCCGGATGATTGTCATCTTCACCGTGTCGCAGGAGGACAGGTTCCACAACACCCCTGAGAGAGAGAGAGAGAGAGAGAGAGAGAGAGAGAGAGAGAGAGAGAGAGAGATGGAGATGGAGGAGACAGAGAGGAAGAAAAAGAGAGCGGAAAGGGCGAGACAGAGGGAGGAGGGAAAGAGAGAAAGATGATGAGATGCTCTGAGGCTCTGTCAGCTGTCATATGGAGTCAGGTCACCCTTCAGGAGCTGCCAGCTCCCAAGTTTTTTTTTTTAATAGATCTCCACTGTGGGAGTGCAGACTCTCATACACACACACACACACACACACAGTCGTCCAGATACACACAGGCATGGAAACAAAACCTGCCAACACCACCTTGGTGCACACTCACAAACAAGCAAACACACACGCACACACAAACTGAGGTTTCAAGTCTCACTCAAGACTCATTTGAGCACACACAGTAATGACTTGCACAAGCCACACACACACACACACACAGGCTCATGTTCCTAACACAACATCACAACACATAACGGCCCTCTGGTAATGGAGTTGACGCTGGAGTGAGTATAACAACACTGCCCACACTGATCCACATACAGAAGGACACATCATTAAACATTACATCACGTCTCCATATGGCAGGCAGATTGGCAGCTATTTATAGTGCTTAATGGACTTGATTCGGGTGCTCTTTGATGGCGCTGTGTGTGTGTGTGTGTATGTGGGGGATTACTCGGTGTGTGCGACAGGAGCCTTAATTAGCTGGCTCTTACCAGAGGCTCAGACTAACGCTTCTGATGGATGCTGGTAACCTTGAGGAGCACGGGCGCTCGTAATGGGAGACACACAGATGGATGTGTATGTGGTGTAGACACACACACACACACACACACACACACGGTTCCGTGCGCATGAGTGACAGGCTGGCAGAAGCATGGGAGAGATAGATTGTGTGTCTGTGGAAGGGAGTGTGAGCCAAGAGATTCCCTTGACTGCATTATCTATCATCTCCTCTCTCTCTCTCTCTCCCTCTCACCCCCCCCCTCCTCCTCTCTATCTGCCATGTCTTGATTCCCTTTCAATTAAATCACCATTGAAGATAAAAGCTCCTGTATTGCTAGCCAAGAAAGACTTTGCGAGGCAGATGCCAACAGTATACCAAAGACAGACAGCCACACACAGATTGTGTGTGTGTGCAACCCCTCCATTCCCACACACACACACACACACACACACACACGGCCATATCCGCTGTGTTCCTAGATCTCTGGCTTGACATTTAACTTCACTCGCTCTCCCTCCAAACATTTAATGTACCCAATAATGAAGCCTGCTTTCAGTGAACATAGGGCAAATAAGAAAAATGAGTCACTGGATAAAAAAAAAACAACTACACCTGTTTTTGGTAGGGGAAAAAAAAACAACAAAAAATAAATTCAGGGCCTCCCCTCCAATATGCCGTGCTCAGTCTGAACACATACCACCAACAAAACTATTTTATTTTACACTACACACAATGGAAAAATAACTTGGATTTATAATGGCTGCCTACTTATCCATGCTGTGCACCGCCAACTGCTGGAGCTGACTCCCCAACAGCTGCTTCATCATGCGCCTCATCGACAACATCATCATCATCATCATCATCATCATCATCATTACTACCACCACCAGATGCCACCTACGCCTCTGACCCATCTCTGTAAAACAGGCTCTGCCTTCCTCAAACCTGTGTGTGTGTGTGTGTGTGTGTAGCATACACACGCAAACACGCACACACACACACACACACACACACACACACGGGTACACGCCTGATGCATCAGAGTCAGCACAGCAGCTGGAGGACCTTCATCATCCACGGCTCGGCCTCGCACTGACCGAGGGAGCTGGTAAACGCTGGTGACAATGACCTCATGGAATAACAGTGATTCAGCGCTCCTAGGATTGTATAGAGTTTCATCATACCAAAAGCAGGTGTGCTCTCTCTCTTACACTATAAGTGTGTGTGTGTGTGTGTGTGTGTCCACTACAAAGGGTAGCAGGCTCTTGCTGATGGGGGGGACCTGTTGTGGTTGCTGTCTGTCAGCTGTGGTCTTAAACAGCCATCACTCACAGCCACGGTACAAAGCAGGGCCGCGGCCCACCCACCTTAATTAAAGTCCTCAGAGGGACATCAAAGCTGTTTCCTATTAGTCCAGCCCTGAGAAGTGCAGCGGGCAGTTATGGTCAACATAGACTTAACCCCCCACCACTCACAGACCACAGGGGCATTAGAGACTACACTCCACCACACACAGAGCCCACGTGTCGTATTCCACAGCCAGCTGTAACGGCAAGTGTGAACTCCTCTTGGATTCATCACGGCTGAGTCACACACACAAGCTTTGGCAAACACACACACACACACACAAACACACACACACACACACATCATCATCATCATCATTGCATACATCTAAGAAGCACCAAAGCCAGTGACCTGTCGGTAAATTAACTCCTGAGGAAACATTCATCATGACCTGGATTTGTGTGATGGACAGGAAAGGGGGAAAGAGAGGGAAAAAGAGAGGAATAGAGGAGGAGGAGAGAGAGGAGAAGAATGTGAAGGAGAGAAGAGAGAGAGAGAGAGAGAGAGAGCGCAAGAGAGAGTCCATTCTGGCTGTAATGAAATCTTAACTGAGCACGTTATTTAGTCTCCGTGAATGAGGCTCAGCCATCTATACCCAACCTGATGAGTGCTGAGGTGTCAGGCCTGGGCTAATGGGAATCCAAGTATATATCTGTGTGTGTGTGTGTGTGTGTGTGTGTGTGTGTGTGTGTGTGTGTGTGTGTGTGTGCAGGGGAACTGGATGGTTAGATCACTGACTGCAATGAAGTCCAGTCTATCAATAATCTCATTATGCAGGCGAAGGGCTTTGGCCTGGTGGAAATCAGCGGGGCCATATGTCCACCATGGCAGGATGTGTCCGGTCACTGCAGACGATGGCCAGCCCCTCCATACCCACACACACCCACTCACTCACACGTGCACAATCTTTAGTCACGGACACACAATCACACACACACACTAGTGGATCCCCACTAGTGTGACACACAGGCTCTCGTCGGGGTGGGTATATGCCATCTGTGCACGCGTGTACTGTACGTGCACACACACACACACACAGGGGAGAGAAACACACAAACACACACACAGGGACACACAGAGAGACACACACGCCTCTCAGTAAAAGACAGCTTGAGAGGCATTCCAATATGTTGCTGAAACCTCCCCGAACAGCTCGGGCCACTGAGTGTGCTTTGTGCATATCCTTCCCCACTCATTTCTGCATCTCCTCTGAAGCCCGCCACTTCATTTGCCAAATTGAGTGAGGGGATTTCATTTAAGTCAAACACGAATCAGGCCACACTGAATTAATTCCTGCTTATTATGGACGGGAGTAACTCGGTAGCTTCCTCTTAATTAAAGCCTGCAGTACTGCCGGCAGCCCACAGGGGCAGTATGGAGCAGTGTGGTGAACACTCTTTTTCCCCTCTTTCTTTTTTTCCCCATTCCTTCTCCTCTCTTATGCTCTAGGAAGCAGAGGAGTGGCTGTGTGTCCACACCCATTGGCTGGACCACACCACGGTCTGTTTTCCTGTTTCTTCCCACTAGCCTCCCCTCAATCTGGGGAGTGGAATGAGGGAAGAGGAGTGAGGGAGAGAGAGAGAGAGAGAGAAATGAGAGGGCGTGGAGAGAGAGAGGGAGAAATGAAAGGAGAAGGAAAGAAAATGAGGAGAAGGAAGGAGAGAGAGAGAGAGAGAGAGAGAGAGAGAGACTGCACTCTGGTCTTGCTTGGCTGGTCTCAGAGCTGCTCACTCCCACATGAACGGCGGAGCTCATTTCCTCCATCAGCTCCAAACAAACGGCGGCCAAACAAGGTTAAAGAGCCCAGAGGCACACACACACACACACACACACACACACACACACACACACACACACAAAGACTCACACAGAGGAGTCATGCATGCAAAACATACCCAGCGTAAGGGAAAGAAGAGGTGTATATATGCATATATGAGAGAGACCAAACAGTAGAAGCATTGACTGACAACACACACACCCACCAGATCCAGAGCAGACCAAAGAGCAATGGTCCTCCCGTTCTCCTATTTTCAGTGTTACACAATCTAAACATTCCTGTGTGAGTGTGTGTAAGGTGAGGCCAGTGCTCGCTCCCCCTATGTGTGTGTGGTGGAGTGTGTGTTAGGAGAGTCCAATGGTCCAGCAGCAGCTTTGTGGACACAGTTGTTTGGAGAGCGGCTGTCCCTGTCCTGTCTCAGTCCCAGCTGGTGGTGGGGTCACATGTCCTGGGTAAGGAGGTGGGGTCTGGGTGATTCCCGCAGGACAGGTGACCCAACCGGCGTGTGTGTGTGTGTGTGTGTGCTCAGGGTCAGATCCCACAGTCTCACTGCAGGGTAGAGGCTGGTCTGGCTGGAGCCAATGGAGACAGGCCAAGACCTGGCCTCCCTGACCCTCAGTTCAGAGTGTGTGTGTGTGTATGTAAGGGAGGGAGGTGTTGTCTACACACAGAGATGCAGACATGTGAGGTCAGTGACATCCCGGGTACAAAACCTCCTGTCAGATTTGTTCAAGTCACACACACCCACCGAGACATACACACACACATATACACACGCCACACACACACACACTTCCCCCAACTTTGCTCTCATGACATGATGGACTGTGTTGTGAGAGATCCAACCCCATGCCGTTCGAGCTGCTCGAGTTATTCCTGTCAGCTCACTCAGTCACGCCTGGAGGGGAGGAATGACTGCAGCGGATGGCAGCCTTCAGACACCGACTCTTCTGGAAGCCGTTGATTACAGCGAGGTGATGGTCCTCCGCCGACCCCCATTAATTAGTCTTCCATCGCATATCGTTGCCAATTAACCCAAGACCGCCTCCGCAGGTACAGGGTCTCAAGGGTTAACGTCAAAACTAACTCTTCTGAACAGCAGGAGCCAGCCAGGAGAAGGTTCCGGAAAGACTCTCAGTCTGAGAGATTTCCTTTAACACAAACTAAGCTTGAAGTATCTGTGACTCTTTGTCTGCCTCAACCCTACTTGAGTTCCCCCCTCTTGACCCAAACTAAGCAGCAAAAATAAGCAGCAGCTGAATTGACCATAAACATCGAGTCTTCTGCCTCATATCAACCAGGAAAGGAATGCAGGGCGCTTCTCTGCTTTTGCACACTATGTCACAGGTGACAGCTCTCTATACACACTACCTTCAACAGACAGAGAGAGAAAGAGAGAGAGAGAGAGGGAGAGATGGAGGGAGAGGGGGAAGGAGGGGGAGAGAGAGAGAGGGGGGGGGAAGAGAGAGGGAGGGAGGGAAGGAGAGAGAGAGAGAGAGGATAGAGAATGAAAGGAGGAGGGGGGATTGAGTCATATTTCGGTAAGTAGCCGTTGGGGGAAAACTATGTTAGACCATGAAAAGTTAAGCTCTGACTGTCCGTTGATATATGAAGGCTGTTAACACATTTCTGTAGTGCGTGTCCATAAAAGGAGCTACTTTGCTGCAAACCGTGAAGTCTGTAGACCAGCACAGTAAAGAAATGACATATTTATCAATGAGTTAATGCTGTGTGGATTAAATTAGTGAGCAATTCTAGATACCCCCTCAAGTCCAGAAGCAATAGCTCCACTATGCGGTTATGAACTTCTCTAGCGCCACTGCTGGTGATACCAGGTGGGTCATGCCAAGGTACCATAACATGACGAAGAGTTTGACGAGGTGCTGTTCATTTAGGTGCACATCCATTAAGAGCAAACTAGTTCTTCAACTATCGCTACACATTTTTTGCTGTTGGAGTTTGGGGAGCCCAACCCCTGCACTTTAAGTACTTCCACAGAAGGGAAATTCCAGCTTGAGCGAGCACAAAGGGCTTCCCCATACTTGGACGCCACAGTCTGGCCTACGTGATGAGCTCAACTGGGAGGTAAAAGGCATTGGCGAGTAAACACACACAGTGAATCATGCAAATTATGGAGGGGTTTTATCTGCCTGCTGCAACTGCACTCTTCCAGTCAGACACAGGCAAACTGGAGTGGGCAATAAACACACACAAACACACACACACACACACACGGGTAAGCACCCACACACGCGGAAGCACACTTACACAGAAACACACACACAAGCACACACATACAGAAACACACGGAAATGGAAACACACACACACAGCTGTTGAAGTGAAGCGAGCCGTGTGGCAGGCTGGCATGACTAGTAGTGGGTGACAGCTGATCCTGAGCGGCTCCACTGCGGCTGACTCAGAGCTGCTCCTGCACAGGTCAGCCACAGGCATGGACAGAGGCCAGCAGCTGCTCCGCATGTGCACAGGGGGAAGGGCAGGGTGGGGCGCAGGCTGCTTTAGAGTCAGGTGGGGATCTGCTGGTCTACAGGTGTGTGTGTGTGTGTGTGTGTGTGTGTGTGTGTGTGTGTGTGTGTGTGTGTGTGTGTGTGTGTGTGTGTGCGTGTGTGTGTGAGTGAATGTCAATATGAAACTAAAAGGAAAATTAATAGTGTTGTTTTTCTTGTTTATGTGTCAGTGCATATTTACAGGAAGGATGATTTTGTAGTGTGTGTGTGTGTGTGTGTGGGGGGGGGGGTTGTTTCACATGACCTGTTTCTTGTGCTCAAGAGTACAGGGTGTGGCTTGTTGAACTGTGACTGGTCAGAACAGGCTTGTCTAGTGAGTCAGAGGCCTGAATCTAAACACATGTGCTTACACACACACACACACACACACACACTCTCTCATCGGCTAGACATTCTCCATTCACTGCTCACATACATGCACTCCAACCAACGAGTCCCAGTTCTCCAGGCCTGTGTTTGTGTGTGTGTGTGTGTGTGTGTGTGTGTGTGTGTTAGACAGCAGAGGGCCGGTGAATTATGGATGAGGGGAAGGAGTGTGAGCCGGGAGCTGTGGCTATGGGGCCTGAGAGGATACAGCAGATGGCAGGCTCTCCACTCACTACTGCAGCCAGCCAGCCGCCTAACTCCATACATCACTGGGCCAGGGGAGAGGGACCCCCACCCTCATATTACTTACACACACACACACACACACACACTTTGTCATTTATCACGCACGCACGCATGCACGCAAATACATAATGAACAAAACACCTACATGCATAGACTTGCCAGCAGGGCCTGTCACAGTATACACACACAGATACACAGACACACACTCTTACCTGTGACCACCTCCCTGTCACAGTATACACACACAGATACACAGACACACACTTACCTGTGACCACCTCCCTGGCCTCGGCGTCCACGGTCTTCCTCAGCATCCGGAGCAGGGCGGGGATGCCGCCGGCGTTCCTGACGGCCACCTTGTTGTCGTCGGTGGCCTTGCCGTAGACCAGGTTCCTCAGGGCGCCGCAGGCGTTGCGCTGCACCTCCAGCACCTTGTGGTCCAGCAGATCCACCAGGTGCTTGATCCCGCCCAGCCGACAAACCTGGACACACACACACACACAAACACATTATTCTACAGTCCCAAGGGAACAGGCACCACAAGCCCAGAGAGCAGTCGGTTCACGCTTGCTCAGCAGACTGAGAACCGAGAACTGGCCACTAGCCCCCACCCTGCCCCTCTAGTCGTCACACAGGGGCTTTACACACATCTCGGTTCTCCCGGAGAACTTGATCCGCTCCCTAATGCCTGAGTTCTGCGGGTCTCGCCTCAGCCGTGCGACTGAAAGAGAGAGAGAGAGAGAGAGAGAGAGAGAGAGAGAGAGAGAGAGAGAGAGAGAGAGAGAGAGAGAGGAGCTGGGGAGTATTTTCAGACATAATAATGATGTTGGGGAAGGGATTCCAGTGTCAAATCCCCGGGTTTATGTGCACTGCGCCTGTGAGAGACTAGCGGGCCCGGGCTCTTTACATGGACGGGAGAGAGTTACTGATAAAGCAAACACACAGTATGTCTCATGGTCCTGTAGTCCCGCAGAGGTGAAGCAACGCAAGAGGGAGGAAAAAGAGAGGAAGAGACAAAAAAACGGAGAGACAAAAGGGAGGGAGGGAGGGAGGGAGGGGGGATTGGAAGGGAAGGAGGAAAAGTCAAAGAGAGGGGAAGAAAGAGGAAGAGAGGGAAGAGAGGAAGAGAGGGGAAGAGAGGGGAAGAGAGAGGAAGAGAAGAGAGGAATAAAGATAGTAAGAGAAAGAGAAGGACACGCAGGGGACAGGCAGACACGGAGTGAAAGAACAGGGAGAGAGAGAGACAGAGATAGAGAGAGATAAAGAACCGAGACAGTGAAAAAGAAAAACAGAGAGCAAGACAGAGCCCCCTCTGAATGTAGAGCGGCCTTTGTGGAAGCCATTAGTCTGAGAGCAGACGTCACTCCTGACAGGGAACATCTGGAGAAGGCGCTGGAGATCAGGGCCCTGATGAAAAGTAATATCCTGACATTTGATTTCAACGGAATAATCCCCCTGAGCAGTGAGCACGGTGTGCACGCACACACACACACACACACACACACATTTATTGTGTCCCCTGAGATGCCCGACTCCCTGACCATGTTCCTGGCTTGGCCTGTTTCTGGACTGTAGAGAGACGCTGTTACAGACTGTGTGGAGGAAGATGTCTCTCCAGTACAGCAATAGAGAACATCAGGGCTGCTGAGCACTGTAGAGGGAACACATTGCGCTCGTAGAGGCGTGGGCTTTGTTTGCTTCACATAGGCATGCAAGTGTGTGAGTGTGTGTGTGTGTGTGTGTGTGTGTGTGTGTGTGTGTGTGTAGGCATGCTTGCGGGAGAAAGTAATGCGTGCATTCAAAAGAGAGAAAAACAATGAGAGGGAAAGAGCCTCTATGAGTGGGTATGCCAGAGGGAACACTGTCTTTTTAAAGGCACATCAAAGATGCTGCTGTGAAAGTGTGTGTGTGTGTGTGTGTGTGTGTGTGTGAGGCAGAGTGAGTGATGAATGTGGAGGAGAGCATGAAAGGATATGCTGTAGTCAGTATTCACTACATGTTGCACACCGGCACCTGCTGCTTTTGTACAGAAACTGAATTTGGCTTCCTGGTTGAAATTTCTTCCTCATCTCTCAAGCTCTCCATCCGTCTCTCCGGTCCGTATAAGTCTGCCTCTCCCTCTCTTTCTTTCTCTCCCTTTCTTTCTTTCTCTCCCTCCATAGCTCCCTCTCCCTCTCTCTGCAGCAGTGGGACTAGACTCCCCTGCTAGGGGAGGCGTGAAATTCCAGCAGGGTTTGAGCTCAGTCTTGAAACACTCCCTGCAGTGCCTCACACCAGGGCCCCCCCACGCACAGTCGCTCTCCTACCCCTCACCCACCCCGCAGCACCACCAGGGCTGCCCCTTCATGCCCTCCCCTTGATGCACGCTCGGCATGCTGGGAGCACTCACCTCGGCCTTGATGCGGTTATCTCCATAGCACAGGTGCTGCAGGTAGGCGGCGGCGTTGGCCTGCACCGAGGGGAACTGGTGCTGCAGCATGTGGATCACCTCCGGCAGCTCAGGGTCACGCCACGCAAACTCCCTATGGAGAGAGAGGGATGGAGGGAGAGAGGGGGGGGAGAGAGAGAGAGAGAGAGAGAGAGAGAGAGAGAGCGAGAGAGAGGGGGAAGGGAGGGAGAGAGGGAGAGAGAGGGAGGGAGAGAGGGGAGAGAGGGGGGGAGAGAGGAGAGAGAGGGGGGGAGAGGGGGGGAGAGAGGGAGAGAGAGAGAGAAGGGGGGGGGGGCAGAGTGAATAAACAATGTTTACTGGGTACTAAAGACAAGTTAAGACCACACAACCCAATTACCCAATCACAAAAGCTACAAATAATCGCACACAGTTAATTGTCAAATTTATGACTTTCATATTAATCCAGTGTGCCTCCTTGACTGCCACTTCTGGTTGGTGGGTGTACATAGTGCGAGAGGGGCACAGAAATTCTGATGGACACACTCACACCATACCCATACACACATTCCTCTCCCCTGAACAAATGCAAACACAACAAACCGATGGGAAATGCATACCCCTTTTGCACACACTTGCGTCATGTGTTCAAGTTCTAACAATAACAACACATATCAAACAAATACAAGGCTCACACGAACACAAACTGTAAACAAACAACACAAACCTCGAATCCCTTGTGTGCTCTCTCTCTCTCTCTCTCTCTCTCCCTCCCTCCCTCTCTCACACACACACACACACACACCAACAACAACAATAACCTCACACCCAAACCCGACATACCACAGTCCTGACCTCCCCTGGCCTCAGCCCTCTCCAATAACAACCCCGGATATCATGTCCCCACACCAAAACTATTTACTCTCCACCTGGCCTCCGTATTATTGCTTTCTTTCCTTCCAACTCCACCACTGTTCAGAAAGAACAAGAACTCGCTAGAACAAAATAACAACCACTCGACTTCAGTTTGTCATGAAGTGGCGAAGCCTGTGTGTTTGAGAGTGGGGTGAGCAGAGGTGGGGGTGGGTTTTTTTTGGAACAGCTGCAGGGACTTGGAGACATTTCTTCACTGAATTTAGCATCAGTAGGTTTGCTAAACTCAGAAGAAGAGAAAAAAGAGAACAAAAGGCTTGTGTCTAGAGTGAAAAACACACTAGGGGCCTGGATTAGCTCCTCTGAGCAGATCTACAGACACTCCGAAAACCTAGACTTGCAGACATTCCCCAGCCATCTTTCTCACTTTTAAAAAAAAAAAAAAAAAAAAGTAACTGCTCAATTAAAAGTGAAAACAAACTTCAAAAGCAGCGCGGAACACTACACGATAGCCGAGCGAGTCTGACCTCATTATCCAACGGTATGGGAGACGTCTATTAAAACGGAGCCTCAGAATAACATCACAGAGACGAGACTGATGCTCCGAGGCGAGGGAGACATGGACAGCGGGCAGCAGAGAAGACCCATCCGCTGCCATGACAACCCTCCCCCCTCCCCTCCTGCCCCCAAACCTCAGTCTGCCCCTCTTTAAGTGCTGGGTGGCACTAGGCCAGACCACAGAGACGCTCCCATAATCAAAGGCTCCCTGGAGACCCCATTGCCTCTACCTCTGCCGGGTCAACATTTAAAGGGCTAACGGAGAGCTGTAGGAAGTTCTCTCGGCGTAACGTTCCCAAGACAAAAAAAAGGGGTGGATGTGCCCAAAGGAAAAGAGGAATGTGGGGGAGAGAGGAAGAAAGAGTGGAAGAGAAAGAAAGGACAGATAAAAAAAGAGCAAAGGAGAGAAAGAGAGAGAGAGAAAGAGAGAGGACGAAAGTGGAAAAAAGATACAAAGAAAAAGACTGACTAGGAATGAGAGAGCGAGGGAAGAGGAGAGGGAGTGAGAGAGGGGAAAAAGAAGATGATAGATAGATACTTTATTGATCCCCAGGGGGAAATTCAAGGCAAGAAATTCAAGATGGAGGCATGGCAGGGGGTGAGAGAGGGAAGAGAGAGAGAGATTAAGATGTCCAGAGAGCTGAAATGACAGCGCGGGGGAGAGGGAGTGGGCAGGAGTTGGGGCGGCCCTCGGACACGCTTGGCTAAAGCAACATCCAGGGGTGTGAACAGCTCTCCCAATGTGCAAGGTCAGGGAATCAGCATGGGGTCAAAAGCTCACACGCACACAAACACACACAAGAACACATACATACATACACACACAAAGATACCAATACACACTTATCTGTAGTTCTTTCTCCATCACACACACACACACACACACACACACACACACACACACAAAGATACCAATACACACTTATCTGTAGTTCTTTCTCCATCACACACACACACACACACACACACACACACAGTGCACTGTGGCTGAGGCTCTGGAGTGCTGCCCAGAGGGCTTAGGGGAGCTTGTATAGTAAGAGGAGCCGACTGTTGACCCAGCAGAATGCACAGGAGCGTAGTAAGCACTGCTAAGTCCCAGCGGATGATTATCAGCTAGTGCACGCTGTACAAATGTGAGTGTGTGTGTGTGTGTGTTTGTGTGAGCATGAGTGTGTTCACAAACATGGTTTAGCATGAGTCAAAGTGTGTGCATAGCTGTAAATGAACACGTACAGTGTGTGGGTCGTGGGTTTACACACACGTGAGTTGTGTACATGTAGGTGTGTGTATATAAGCATTTGCATTTATGGGGTTTTCATGTGTTTGATGTAGTCGATACACACACAACCATTCTCACATATATCACTAATGTATGTTCACTTTTTGTATGTTCAATACCGGGAAGTGTGTGTATGTGTATGTATTTGCAGAGGTGCGTTCAAATTCGGCAAACAGTGGCAAACGTTCGTGGCAAAAATAGGTTTTCTCTGAACAATTTGATGTAAACAGCCCATTGTAACAGTAACACTTCGTCCAGCCCACGTCCAGCTCTACTGTATATTCGCGGAGAACTACCTCCTCAGACTGTTTGCGACTGTTCGCAAACGTTCGACAAAAAAACTCAAGGCAAACAGAAACATGTTTGCAAACGCTCGCCTATGTTTGGTCATTTGAACGCACCTCAGCTCTTTGTCCAGTATGCCCTTCTCCTCCTCCTGCTTGGTGAGCACACATGTTCTAAGTACCTGGGATCCTTCTGGATGCTGTCAATGGAGGGGGAGCGCGTGTTGTCGTCGGGCGCTCCGGCCTGCCGGTACTGCGAGGGCCGGTAGGGGTCTGCGTAGGTGGCGGTCGAGTTCAGGGCGTAGTTGCTTCTTTGGTACGTCAGGGCACTCCGCTGGCTCGAGCTCCGCTGCAGGGTTCCCACACCTGGAGGGGCAGGGGGGGGGGGGGAGAAACCACATGCATCAACGGGGGGAGGCGATCATTAAATTAAATCAAGACCCCCTTGCTGAACAAGACCTTTTGTGTTGTTCCAAGTCTTTTTTGTGTGTTTTTTGTGAAAGCCCTAGAGATTAGAGGTCTGGTCTTTCGATTGGAACAGAGAAGAAACCAGGGTGAATGAAAACACTTGTGTCTTGTGTTGTGTTGTGTTTTTGTTGTTACTCCCCCAAATATGGAAGCCATTACCGAGGAAAAAGGCTGTAAAACACAGCCTCTGTGTCAAGGACAAAGTAAATGAGGCAGCGTTCTTTATAAACAAGTTTTTTATTTCCTGTCCAGTTTTTTAAGAGCTGGAACACTTAGGAGCTGGTTCTAGCAGGTTCTGTTAGGGAACAAGAGGAGGGGGCCATCTTAGTCCTCACACATGCTGCTTACAGCCGCTGCATTGTGGGAAGGGCTTATCACGCGTCACTGGCTGTCACTCTCTCACTGGGGAAATGGGAACAGTGAGAGACGCTTGTGTGTACACACACACACACACACACACACACACACGAACACACACCACAAACACACTCAGCCAGTGTGACGGAAACAAATGCTCAGGACGTCCTCCCAAGCCTTGTCAAATATTTAGTCTGTGGGCATCTTGGCAACATCGTCCCCTTTAAATAATTGCTATTTTATCCTCCCTCACTCCCTTCCTCTCTCTCTCACACACACACACACACACACACACACAAGCCAGAAAGGCAGAAGTTAGTCAGCTGATGTGCGCAGGCTCATGGGGGTGAGGCAGGGGTGGCATCAGGGGCAAGAGACCGCGCAGGGCTCCTTCATCAGGCTCAAACACACCCAGCTGGAATTAATTACCCCCCCCCCCACACACACACACACACACACTGAGGGAGCCTGACCTCTCCAGGGGCCGCCACGCGCCTCCGCTCTCTAATCCACACCGCTGGCCTCCAGTAATCAGCCCAGAGGCTGATAAAGACCACTTCTAATTTCCCCTGGACTGCGTCCACACACACACACACACACACACACACACACACACACACACACACACACAGGAAGAGGCAGTGCTCAGAAGATGAGCTATGAGGATGTAATCTGCATTGCACTCCTTCTCTCGTCCAACTTCCCCCTCTTCCTTTCTTTCACTCACTTTTCTCCTTTCCCTCCCTCTCTCCTATGCACAAGGGATCAATATTCCCATTTAGCATGAGTTGGGGGGAAAACACACTCCCTCTGCAGACACATACACACCCCCACACACACACACACACAAGCCAGCAGAAACAAAGAAAGCATGAAAAAAGAGTGCAGGGGAGAGGAAAACTATGAGCAAGGCCATTAAAATTTAATTTCACACCATAACAAAGACCACTTCGCAGATCAAATTGGATTTTTTCTAATGAGGCGCTTTTTTTTTTTTTTTTTTTGTCGGGACCCCAAACTAAACTTTTTTCTTTCTTCATTCCACTCTACCTCTCCACTTTATCTCCTCACTGCATTCTCTCCTCCGGAGTCCAGCATAATGCTATTTATGCATTCTTTTCTTAAGGCTGGGGGTGGTTGGTATGCTTCATCAGTGCAGTTTATGAGGGACTGCCGCTATCAGCCGCCAGTGATCTCCGGCTGGGCTGGGTGGAGCTGATGGGGTGGGGGGGGCCCGTGTGGGCAGAATATTAAATCCCCAGAGAGTTCTTTTCCACGGTGCAGTGTGTCCCTCTGCAGCCCCCGTCCCTCTTCCCATTATCACCGTGACACTTAGGTAATGGACTCCTCTGAGCCGTGTGAAATACAGCACGCGACCACAAGTGCAAGCACAAAAAACACACACACACACATCTATCTCTCTCTCACACACACACTCTCTCACACACACACACACACAGACCTCATGTCTCCTCTATTTTCTGCAGCTGATGATGATCTTCTGCACCTCATTCCGTTTGGAAGGAAAAAGAGTAAGACAAAGAGCTGCTCCACACCTGAGCGCACACACACACACACACACACACACACACACACACACACACAGAAAAGGGAAGTGGAGGCCAACTCCCAAAAGACACTACTACAACACACACACACACCATTCCAAACACATTCATACTCCTACACAGACAAACACACACTCCTATCTCCGGAAGCTTTGATAAGATGACCTCAAACAAAGCACCCTTCAGTAAACACTACGGGCTGATTTCGAGCACTGTGCAAGTTTTTGAATAGCATTGCATAAGCACTTAACACACAGACATATTCTATAGCTCTCTCTCCCCATGTCACACCCCAGCATTTGGAGATTATGCCGTGTTTGGTGACAGAGCGAGGGCCATTAGCCAAGTTGTCTCCGAGTCCGTTCTTGCTAAGTATTTTGTAAAAGAGCTTCATAAATGGCTTATGAAATCACTCCAAAGCCAAGCATTCCCAAAGGATTATTCTAATCTGCACTCGCTGATGCAAGCCTCCGCTGAAACACTCTCCACTCCCTTCACCTGGGCCTGTCAGTGACTGTGTGTGTGTGTGTCTGTGTGTGTGTCTGTGTATGTGTCTGTGTGTGTGTGTGTGTGTATTAGGGCTGTCAATCGATTAAACATTTTAATCAAATTAATTACATACTCTGTAATTAATTAATCTAAATTAATCGCATATATAATTTTTGCTGTGAAAGTATTTTAGATATTTAAATTCAAATGGATCATTGAATAATCAGCATTAGTGACATTAAAGTTCAAAAACTCTTATTATTATTTTCACTGTTCAAATAATGGCCATAATAATCTATGATATGACCTAATATGCTGAGGAAATAAATTCAAAAGTGTTTTGGGAAGAAGTTTTTTTTTCACATACAAGGCATTTCAGGCCACAGATATAACCTAGGGGACACAAAAAATAAATTAACACTTCCCTCAATGTCAACACTATTTATTTGCATTGATGTGCGACTTTAGAGTTGATGATCTCCGGTAATATGCAAATTCCTTGCTGCAGACATTGCAGAGGATTTTTTTTTTTTAAATCAACACTATTTTTTTATCAACACCATCAGGCCGTTTTTAAAAGTAAATGTTCAATGATCAATGATCTAGGCAGCACATTTTCTTCTCTCTCCTTCATTTTACAGTCTAATGGTTACTGACTAGGACGGCTCGGGGTCAAAGGTCATACGGAATCGATTAATCTGCGCTATTTTTTTTTAACTCATTGAGTGCCAAAAACGTAATATTACGTTTTTCCTTCCCATGCGTTGAGTGCCAAAAATGTAATATAACGTTTTTAGCTTTTTTTTTTTAATTACGAAACTAGACACTCTAACACACATTATATGTGATTTTGGGAACTCTGTGATGAATGGAAATGAAATATATGACGATCGAAAACTCATGAAAACGCACAATCTGGACATTTTATCTGGACATTAATCATAACTCGGTTGCCGCTTTGGGTCGAATCAGTGACGCATGCACGTCAGCTCAAAACCAGGCCATTTTCGTGGGTCTATCACTAGGTGGCAGTCTCGCTAGGTCACTTCCCGGAAACTTTACAGGCAACACTTCATATTTCATGGAATACGTTATATCTCCATTTCTAGAAAAAAACAGTGATTTTGATGAAAACTAGCCACTGTTTAGCTTGCGATTTCTCAGGAACAGTAGCGTGTAGAAATACACGGTTTGCACCCACTGAGAGCTTAAAGTCTCTGTAAAGTCTAAGTCATTGTATGTGTTCATAGCTATAACACAGAATATGCTGTGGCTGTACAAAAATCATCAACAATGGTCTAGATTGCTGGCACTCTAGGACAAAGCTTCCAAAAAAAGCTTGGCATTCAATGAGTTAATCAGTTATTTTTTCTCAAACCATGCAGATATGTTTGTGCATGTGAGTGCATACATGTATGTATGAGTCAAAGGAACTGTCTGAGTGTGTAGTGTGTGTGAGAGAGTACCGTGTGTATATGTGAATGTGAGTGTGAGAGAGTACTGTGTGTATATATGCGGGGGTGAGAGAGCGTGTGTGTGTATATACGCAGGAGTGATGGAGTGTGTGTGTGCATATGTGCAGTACCTGAGGAGGTCCTGTAGAGGGCGGTGTGCGGGGCGTGGCCCAGCTCCATGCCTGCGTGGTTGGGGCTGCGGTAGAGGGGGCTCTGGAAGGTGCGATCCTCGTAAATGGGCGTAATGTGGCGGTCAGGCGACATGGCTGACCGCAGGTCCTGCCCCATCTGGCTGTGCTGACTGGCATAGGAGGTCCGCAGACCCGCTACAAACACACACACAGAGTTAGTCACTCTAGTACAAGCCCCTCTTTGACCGCTGACAGCTAATCCCCGTCCCCAGTAGGGCAGTGGGCAGTAATGGACAGTGAGTTTCCCAATGGGACATCCGCTCCTACTCCCACTGTCTCCAAACAAAGTCTGGTTCCCCCAGCCTCCCGTAGCCAGACGCTCTCCCTCTCTCTCCCTCTCTTCCTCTCTCTCTCCCTCTCTCACCCACCCGGCGCACTCGCCTGACAGATAAGTAAGGTTGCAAAATTCCAGGAATTTTCAAAGTTGGAAACTTTCCATGGGAATTAACGGGAATATACGGAAATTAACGGGAATTAATGGGAATAAACTGGGAATTTTTAATATGGCAAGTTAGTCTATAACAGGGAACTTAAATGCAGTGGACAAAACCCCATCTTGCAGAATAATATTAGTTAATTGTTTGTTAACAGCAGCATGCTTCCTCCTCTGAGTGTGTGCTTCCCGAAAACAAACAGAGAGAGAGAGAAAGAAAGAAAGAGAAAGTGAGAAGCGATACCAAGCAAGAGAGAGAAAGAGAGAGAGAGAGAAGAGAAGAGAGAGAGAGAGAGAGAGAGAGAGAGAGAGAGAGAAGAGAAGAGAGAGAGAGAGAGAGAGAGAGAGAAGAGAAGAGATTGATGAAATTGCAATATGAGAAATGATAGTTGAGATATGAAGGATGACCGTTCATGCAGCACAGGAAATGAAAGAGTGTCCTTTGGCTGGCGAGCCTTGTGTGTTGTGAGCAAAAGGATATGGGCCAAAAGGCCATGGCTAAAAGACATGGTCACAGCAGGACCTCCGTGTGTGTGTGTGTGTGTGTGTGTGTGTGTGTGTGTGTGTGTGTGTGTGTGTGTGCAAAACAGACAGGACTTAGCCTTCACGTTCATACCCCTGTTTGAGCTGCCAGAGGAGAGTAGAGGAGAGGCAGCAGCACTGTGAGTCACTCTGACACTCTGACTCAATGGCACAGATCTTAGCCAGATGTGAGCCCAGCTGCTGCGCTCCAGAAACACACGTGTGTGTGTGTGTGTGTGTACACACACACACACACACACACACAGTTTGTGCGGGTGTGCACACAAACTCGCTCACACTCCCCTCACAGCATGTGGCCAGCATCACTGCAAGCGCATTCCGAAGCTCTAGAGAGCTCGTAAGATTGTGCACGGTACTGTTCAGTGACCCTGCACACAGAGCACCACCGGCCGGCCAGCACGTGACCACCCACACCCCTGAGACAACTGGCCCTGTTCCCAAAACAATACCCTCCACCACCACCACCACCGCCCACCCACCCACCCACCCTCTGTCCCGACACGGCCCCGTTAGCAGCTGGCCGACCCTCTCGAAGGCCCTTTGCGCCCTCTGAGCGGTGGAGCACGGCCGGGTAAACGACTCTCTTCCACCCGACTGCTCTGCGCAAGAGAGAGGGAGGGGAGGAGGAGGGGGTGGAGGAGGAGGTGGAGGAGAAGTGAGAGAGTGCACATGAAAGTGAAGAAGAAAGGGGAAAGAAAAGAAGGGATGGTCTCGGGGTCAAGGGGGGCGGCCCGGGCGGGGGGGCCCCGGTCCACTCTGCCTGACGAGCTAATCAGCTATTTTATCCCCGAGGCTAATGAGGCAAAACGGGCCGAGCCCACCGCCTCCACGGCTCTCGAAAGGCCCCTTTAGACCTCTCCTCAAGGCCTCCGCACACACACACACACACACAGCGGCACCAGGGTCCTGGCTCAACTGAGCCCCATCGACTGCGACCCACACCGCAGCCGCCACCGCCTCTGTCGCCTCAGTCTGTTTCTCCGGGGGGTCTGGCTGGAATCGATTTCCTCTCCCCTCTCTCTCAGCGGCCAGCTCCATACTCTTTCACAAAGACGGGGGGCTTTCGAGACCTTCTCAGTTCAACCCTGGCTGTTTAGGTGTTGAAGCACGGCTTTTTTTTTTTTCGCTATGCTTTTGGAGCCCAGAGCCCGGCCGCTCCGCCAGACGACGCAGTCCAGACGACGACACTGCCGCCGGTGCTGCTTGGAAGACGTCTGGCAGAGGTTTGGGGTCTTGGGTTGTTCAAACAGAAAGAGGGAGAGAGGGAGTGAGGGACTGAGGAGATGAGGCATGGTGAGACCACATCAGAGCCAGGACTGCTACGGCTCAGCCGATCTGCAAAAGTCATCGACCGGGCGCTAACCGCCGCTAGCGCAGGCCTTTGCGGGAGCCCCCGTGCTTTCTCACAGTCCCTCTCTCTCATACACACATTCCTATTCTCACTCCCTCTCTCTCTACCTCTCTATCCCTCCCTCTCTCATTCAGCGTCTCCACCCAAGAGCGAGAAACACATGGCGATGAGGAGCCGCATCGCTCGCCAAGTCTCTGTCGGCTTTGCTGTTCTCCTTTCAAAATCAATAAACCCGTTTACGTGTGGTGAGAAATAATTTTGTGGCTACGAAGGATCCAACATACAAAAATATCCATCTCTGATGCTAGATCACTTACTCTCTGCATCAAACACTTTTCACCACCACTTTACATTTGTCAGTGTGTTTTTTGCTTACTGTAGCCGCCAGTGATGGCGCTTGGCACAGGCTTTGTACTAGCTTGGCGGCGGTGGCTTGGCACAGAGACAACTCAAAAATGGATGCAGCTGACTACATAGGCAGAGACGTCTTGAAAACAACAGAGCTCTTGAATCAACGGCATCAACGTTGTGTTTCACAGGGACCTGTTAATCACCAGCATCTTTCATTGTCCAGCATGCCGTGATTGGGCTTTTGGGCTTTTTGCCGCTCATCGCCAAAAAAATCCTAGCGGTGAGCCGAAAATCGGAATACGGAACACCTAAGCAGTTCATTCATCTACAAGGACCTCAATTTTTCATCCAATTTTTTTTGCCAAACCAGAAACCGGCTGCACAGAACTATACATAAAAAAGCAGGGCAGCGTGGAGTCAACCTTGAGCAGTGGAGCCTGTTCTGTGCCTTTTCTTCTGTGCCATTTGCCACCCACAAGCACGTCACCTCTGGTCAAGTGGGAATCCAGCTCTGGCGTCTGGCACATCTGCCGAACCAGCCAGAGCATGAAGGAAGAGAGGAGGAGGAGGAGGAGGAGGAAGAAGTCAGTGCCAGACACTCATTACCCACAAGGCAGCTGGTTGGGCAGAGAAGAAAGCTGAAATTGGTTTTTGGACAGCTGCATTCAAAGCAGTTAAGAGGCGAGAGCGTGGGGGGAGAGGTGGGGAGTGAGTGAGTCGGAGACGGAGGAAAATAGACTCTCTCATTGCATGGAGGACACTGCCAGATGTTCCCAGCCTGCGAGACGCATAACAACGGTCTTACTAGCGGAGCTGCTTATGTTTGTCTGTCCTTCGGTTTGCCTTGGGAGGCCTTTTTTTTTGTCATCTTAAAGTCGAGACACGGCTGGACAAAAGGAGCTGAAAGCCATATAAAGAGGGGCATGAGGATGGAGAGGATCAGGATGAGAGAACAGCAAATGATTTCATGATGATGGAACGTTTACAACCACTTGGGACACAATGGATGGATTTAGGTAAAACCGAAATGACTTTCAAACAGAATAATGCAGAGTCTTCTTCACCGATGACCACACACATACACACACACACATAGCGGAAGTGATCTCCAATGACTTTGGATCAAGGCACTTATCGGGGGAGGAGAATGGAATGAAGCAAACAAAGCATGACTAAATCAACAGGCAGGCACACCGAGCAGGCACATTACAGACACACATTATCAGAGGCCAGCTTCACCTTGAAGGTCATCCTCCAGAGTGTCTGTAGGTTTCCATCAGCAGCGGGAGATTAAGTGCAGAGAGGAAAAATACACCCCACCACACACACACACACACACACACACACACACACACACACACACAAAATCAATTACACCAATTAATTGACATTTTTATGAAGCCCAGGGACTTCCAGAGTGACACTTGCAATACTTAAACAGTAGGCCATGTGTCATTCCACCACAACAGAACTTGCCAGGGCATTTCACATGAGCGGAGAGTGTGCAGCATTAAATAACACTTGCGCAGCCCCATCCCCATCCCCAGCCCAACGTCCTCTCAATGACAAACTCTGAGGCACCTGAGCTGCCGTGTGAAAAGAACGGGGAGAGAGTAATTACAGGCGTCCCCTAATCCTTCTCCTCTTGATGGCAGAGTGGCAGTCATATTCATGTTCCACCTGCAAAAGATAGGCCCCGCTTTTATCACTGACAAATATGACAAGGAGAGGGAGAGAGAGGGAGTTAGAGAAAGAGAGAGGGAGAGAGGGAGGGAGTTAGAGAGAGAGAGAGAGAGAGAGCAAGAGAGGGAAAAAATAGATAGGGAGAAAAAGAGAGGAGAGAGAGGAGACCGAGTGAGGGAGGAAGAGCAAGAAAGAGGGGAAGAGAGGGTGAGATTAAGAGTGAGAGACTAAAAGAGGGATGGACAGAGAGAGAGAGAAAAGTAGAATAAACGCATTAACGGAAGAGAGTGAAGAGGCGAGTACAAGCGCACCAGGCCCGACCCATTACTCTTAGTCCGGTGATAAATCGCCAGCTCACAATAGCAGCAAATAATTTCCCCCTTCACTCCGCTAGCAGGAAGCACAACACTTACAAGCTCATGAATGAGGGCCACCACACTTTCTGGCCTTCATTAAGTGGCCCCCCTCAAAAGTGGCTGTCAGGGAAACAAAGTGGATAAAGTGTGGAAAACTCATTCAGCGATGCAAAATGGGTCTAGACTCCAAAAGGGACACTCCACTCGACTAATCGAAAGTGCGCCTCATTCCACCAATTAACCTTGACTGGCCATGGCTGTCATTTTCCTATTTCCAAATGGCGAATAATAAGTCCTCATCAAGGCTGGGGATATTGAACAATCACATATAATCAATTAGATGAATAGGAGTGAAACCGGAAGGACAGATGAGATATTGCAGAGGGGGGCCTAACTTTCCGAGGGCTGTCTGGCTACACACATAAATCTCCAGGGTATTTGTGGGGGTCGGTTGACGAATGGCATACACCACAATGACAATCTCTTTGGCTTGTCATCTTGTCAGAGAAGTCATCATTATGGGTTTTGAAGTGCCAGTGCAGCAGCCCCTACAGACAACACGCACAAAAGGAGACGACAACTCATTCACTCGTCCATCTTGCCGTCAACCGATGACGCATGAATTACGATGGAGAGAGGTGTCACTCAAAAAGCCAATTCTATACCCTATAGGGTTCCATTATGTTCTGATGATGTCGTTGTAATATATTTGATTACTTTACTAATAACAGTTCACTTTAACAGGCAGCTGTCTCCGCTAATTCACATAAAGCTCTACTGCAGAGGCGATTAGTTTGATTTGTGTGGTGGTAGCACACAGTTCATGTCCACGGCTCCTATTTTGAATATTTACAGATTAGAACTCCCTCAGCACCTCTTTCAGCAAACTTATTTTCTCATTTTCCCCCGGCCCCCGATCTCCTCGCCATGGAAAGCCTATCATTAATCCGAGCGCTCCACTACGTCAAGTGCTGGAAAATAATATACAAGGGAGGAGGGGTTTGTCTTCTCAAACCCGTGTCTTATGCTTCTCTTCTCTCCCTATCTTCTAATCCTATTCCCTTTCTACCCCTTTCTCCTCTTCCCCTTCGCTCTACTTTGATTCTTTCTTCTACCCCTTTACCCTCTCCTTTCTAATCCTTCAGCTCCTTTCTACCCTCTAGCTCCTCTCCCTTTCTACCCCCCTCCTCTTCTCTCTACCCTCTCCCCTCCCTCCCACCCCTCCCTCTCCCCTCCTCCCTCTCCCTCCCCTCTCTCCCAGCTGCACACTGTGGTCGATTGCATCAAGCTGACTAGGTCCCTTATGACCACTGGGCCAGTCGCTCTCCCTTGCTCCCCTTTTCCAACGCGTGGGCCTTGAGTCACTTTACCCAGCATGCCAAAGGAAGAAAAGTACCCATCAAACCCTTAAATTAGGCAGAGGGCAAGGAGGGAGAGTTGGGAGGAGGGTCGGGGCTCAGATTAGGACGAGTCACCGGAGCTGACGGGAGTTTGCCGGAGAGAGCGCTTGTGTCTGGTCACCGGAGCCCTGCTGGGAAGACTCTGTTCATTGCGCAAAAACGCAGAGCGTGGGATCTGCGAGTGGCGGCACTAAGTGGAGGAGGCAGCTCAAGTCATTATCTCAGGCCCTCTGGAGCTGAGGGGGGACGTGAGGAGAGTGCGACCACATGCACACAATCAGCCAGCGCGCACGCACACACACAGGAGTTGGAGGGAAGTTTCCCCTCACACACACACACACACACACACACACACACACACGACTCAGATTCAAAATACTGGGGCAAAATACACAATAAATATACAAACTTGTAGTCAATATATCAAATGTACAGCATACACACACCCAAAGCATATACAGATGGCACACACACACACACACACACACACACACACACACACACACACAGGGTTCTGACCTGAGAGGCTGTCGGGCCTGGCCACCATGCGCTCGTAGATGTCGTAGGGCTGCGTGGCGGCGTATGGGTCTGTGGGGTCGTGCATCGCCGAGCGCGGGGGCAGTCCGGGCCCACGGTGTTGTAGTGCTGTTGGGGCATGGCCGTCATGCCCACGAGGCGCCCGGGGGAACCCCCCATGCCCGCCACGCCGACCCCCGGCTGCCCCTCGGCCCCCAGCGCCTGGTAAGGGGAGGTGGTGCGGCTGCCCGCCCCCGCGACCGAGCCTGAACGGGAGTTGGTGGAGCCCACGCGCCGCAGGGCGGCCGGCGAGCTGGTGCGCTGGTTGGAGTAGGGCGACCCGGCGCGGCCGGCACCGGGCAGCGTGGTGCTGGAGAAGATGCTGGGCAACGGCCGCGGCTCCGTCACGATAGGCGAGCCGTACGAGCTGCCCCCTCCTCCTCCTCCTCCTGCTCCGCCGCCCGCACCCATAGAGGCCCGGAGGGAGCCGCGGGAGGGCGAGATGCCACTGCTACTGGCACAGCTGGCGTAGGCCGGGGACTGGGTACGGGAGGGGACCGAACTGACCCGCCGCATGGCTCGGCCTGGAGCTGCCGCCGCACCCTGCGTCTGCAAGAGGAAGAGGAAAGAGGAGAGGAGAGGAGAATGAGGAGGAGGAAGAGGAGGAGGAGGAGGAAGAGGAGAGGAGAGGAGAATGAGGAGGAGGAAGAGAGGAGGAGGAGGAGGAGAGGGAGGAGAATGAGGAGGAGGAAGAGGAGGAGGAGACACTATTTAAAACCCAGACTCAAAGACAAGGAAAGATGAAATCAGTCTGAAAATCTGTAAATCAGTTTAACAAGACATGTGTTTCCGCTTCATGAACCAGACTGTGAAACCCGACCACGACCCTTCCAAAAACACACAAAAGCTCCCAGTGTCCACGTCCTCCCGCCTACACCCACCTGCCCCCCCAGAAAACCTCACTGAAACCCGACACATCAAGAGACACCGACGACCACAAAGGGAGAGCCTTGTCTGCACCACTTCAGAGCCAAGATCCTTTGATTCCACTCAGTTCTTCACGGTCTGGCCCTCCCTGCCCCCCTTTGATCTCCCCTCTCTGTCAGCCATGACTGTCCCAAGAAAGGAGTTGATTAGACCCGTGATTAGACTCCAAGGCCCTCGTCTCATCGGGTCACTTGCTAACACTTGCACCATTCTCTCTTTCTCTCTGTCTCTCTCTCAAAAAAAGTTGTATCTTGCGGGTACCTGCACGGAGGTCTGACCCTCGGCGCGGGCATTCCTCATGAGGGTGGAGCTGCCGGCGGTGCCCGGGTACGAGTGCTGCAGTCTCAGCTCCGACTTGCCCAGGTTCTGGCTGCTGTAGTAGCTACTGGCATCCTGGTAGCCGCTGTCCGAGTAGGAGTTCATCTGTGTGGAGCTGCGCGAGTTCCCTGTGGACCCTGGGGGGGGGGTCAGACTTTATCACCATCTGCAAAGCCAACACTATCCACACCGTAAGATAACTACTACTGTTAGTACATCAGTAACCCAAAGCATCGCAAGTATGAACTCATCTACAGTATATCACTGTGTGATCGCAAAGCTGTAAAACTAAAACATATGTAGCGTGCCCAAGTCATGTTACTATGCCAATCTCAACTATGCAATTATCTTCTAAATATATTACACATGGAAATGTTACCTACAAACTACACCCACAAACTTAGCTGAAACATTAGTCCTACTTTAACAACCCAGTTTATGTCAGAGGGGTCAACTCTAGCAGTCCTATGCAAATACGCCAGTTGAAATTAAAAGACCAGTCCAGGCTCTACAAATTCTGTCATCACCGTCCAACATTCCACTGCCCCCCCCCTCCCGTGTCAGGCCCTAGGACTCTTGGCTACACACAGGCCCTGGAGTGACCCTCTGTGAACTGGACCACTGCTATTTGCTGTGGAGCTCTAGATGTGGTCAGCACGGACGGACCCTCACTTTCATGGAGAGAGGTCTGCTCGGGGGAGTAGAGCGACAGCTGCTCCCCTTCGCTGCGGAGCCGGAAGGAGGGCGACTGCGAGCTGTCCGTCAACCGCGACTTGCCGTCACCAGAGGTGGATGCATCTGAGACAGAGGAGAGAAGAAACGACACGGGTGCCGTCGGCGTTAACACTGGAACACAGGCGACACCGAGGGGTTAAAACACTTCAGAGAAACAGGAAAGCTGCTTTTTTTTTTTACATCGGAGACAGATGAGACTTCACACGCAGGTTATCAGGTTATTTAGAGGACTCTGTTTGCACTGAGCCCTTTCTCAGGTGGTCTACTTCAATCCATAAGCGCTGCTATTTTTAGACAAATGTCAAAATAATACAGCAATAGTCCACGGTGAGGGCTAAAGCTGCTGGCTGGGTAATGACCAGCACGGGCGTGGAGCAGTATCATCAGGCGATGACGACCGTGTCATGCCTCCAAGGGCAGCGGCTGCTGAGCACGGAAGCCTGAGCTTTCATCCCTCCCTGAGCTCGCTCTTCTGACATCCGTGGCCCTGGCCTGCTTGCATATAGATGAGAGTGTGCTCCTCGGCAGGAGGAGGAGGAGGGAGGGAGGGAGGGAGGGGAGAGGGGAGGAGAGAGAGGAGGAGAGAGGGGAAGGGGGAGATGAGAGAGAGGAGGAGAGAACAGAGGGTGGGGAAGGGGATGGGGGGGATGAGGGGGCTCACAGATCTGTTGACATGAGAGCCCAGGGGTTTTGACAGCCTAACCGCTAACCGTGTTAGCAAGCCTAGGTGTGCTGTCTTCTCCACTCCTCCCACGCAGCCCGGCACCCTCTCCTCTTGTCATCAAGGATCTTTTCACTGCCTGCAGCGCTAGCGATCGGCCGTAGCTTCAGCCCGAGCCAAGCCATAACTTCTGCTTTTGCTATTACTATGCCTGGCAAGAAATGATCATTGGATATTGTGAGCTACGGGCACTTCAATTCTTTAACAAAAGACTCAAACCGCTCAATGATTTCCCTGGCACAGCAAACATCATGAAAAATGCACGCCACCGATGGGCTAAATTATGGATCAGGGATGGTTACTGGAAAAGGGTGACAAACTGCGGGCCCAAAAGCTGTTGTTATTGCAGGAGTAGAGCTGGAGGGTGTCTGTGGGCATTCCTCTCACAGACAACACCTAATGGAGCTCTCCTCAGGGTTTATGAAGAGTCATTCTCAGAGAGCCCGAAGTGCCACCTTAATGGAGGACGATCGGTCACTTTGATCCACACACAGCCAGCCAGCTGCACCCCGTCCAAAAAAAGAAAAAGAAAAAGAAAAAGAGAACAAAAAAACAACAAAACCTACACCTCTTCTCCTGTCCTCATCCTCATCTCCATCTCTCTCAGGGAGATCAGTGGCACTCGGTCAGATTAACCCTTAGCGAGTTAACCACACCGGGTGGAATGTTGGGAAATGAACATTCTTAAAGAATATCTGGGTTCATTGAATTCAACATAGAATTTTAGAACCTTCAATTGTTGCGGAACTTAGAATGTTCAAAAACCTACACCTTTAAGAGCCGGTGGTGGAGGGAATGAACGAGTGTTCTGGTCACTCCGGTCCCGCTGTCTCTGCCCCTTAATTGCGACGGCGACAGTTTTTTTTTTTTTTTCTCTGGAGGTTAAGTGCTAATTCACTGTGGTGCTCGCCGACGAAGCTCACAGGGTGGGTGACAAGAGCCCCAGAGGGCATTAACAAGAGACCGCTGCCGCAGGCAAGACAGAGAGACAGACAGACCCTCGCTACGTCACAGATGTCCTCCGTCACCTCACACATTTTAGAGTGGAGATATGGAACTCCGCACCGCCATGGAGAGCTCAAGAAGAGGAAGAGCTAGTGCTGTCTTTTTAGCACCGCCAGGGTAATAATGGTAACGGCTCTATTTATGAGGCTCATGAATAAGCAATGTTGCAAAAACTACAGCAAGGGTCCCAGAATCCCGGGACAAATCAGACCGAAACACACACGGGATGGTCCAACGTCCTGATGTATGTTTTTAACTAAGTTCTAAAGTTTCTTGAGAGCATATCACCTAACACCTAGCAGAGGATCCGATGGGATTCGTTATCAATTAGAAACACGTCCCGTACTTTCGGGCTATTTTTTTTTTTTTTTTCACGCCAGAAAGATTGATGAGAACATAAAGTATTAATTATGCTCAGTCATTCAGTTAATCGGCCGTGAAATGCATCTGAAACGAAAATTGGCTCATGATTCATTTCAATCCCACATTTCCCTAGGTCCTTTAAACACAGGAGGCAAAGACGCATGTGTGTAGCGCCTGACCCGGCAGGGGAAGAGATGGACCAGAATATGGATGCAGCTGTCCAGGACTGCACCCTCCTGAACTCGACTTATAGGATTATTACAGTGGATGCTCTTAAACATGCATTCATTTACATTCATGCATTCAGTCCCATATGCAGCAGAGCATATAAATATGCCAATACCAATAACCAATGCGGCCTATTCACATTAGTTTAATAACAGCAATCTCATCAGAATGCTCATCCCATTTTAAAACGCAGATTCAAAAATCTCATTACATGATGAAACCAGACAGATATAGCCAGAAGATTAAGCAAATGATGGAAAAGATAAAAAATGCAGAAATGTAGATACAAAGCAATTCATTATGCAAGAGGACGGCATTAAACTGAGATTGCTGTAAGTCATTAGGGCCTATTTGTGCTGGAGTGCAATTAGCACTGGTGTTAGGCTGAATGGGACAGAGCAGAAGTGCTATTCTCACCTGCTGATCGCCAGGGCAGAGACTTCTCAGACGAGCTGTGAAAGAGGGACATAAAGAAGGAGAGAGAGAGAGAGAGAGAGAGAGAGAGAGAGAGAATGGAAGAGAGGGGGTAGAGAAATAGAGAGAGAGAGAGAGAAAGAGAGGAAGAGAAAGAGAGAGAAAGAGAGGGGAGAGAGAGAGAAAGAGACAGGGTTCACTTCAGTACAGTCATGTCACCCAGCACACACAATTCTCATCAACACCCCGAAATAATCCCCTGCCATTCAACTCCTTCACCCAAGCCTCACTCAGTACAGACGGCCTATCGGTGCCTGACATTCCCCTTTCTCAGTCACAAACAAAGGGCTCAGAACCGCCATGAGTGTGTGTGTGAGAGAGAGAGAGAGAGAGAGAAACGGAGAGTGCTCAGGTGAAGAGGGAAATCATTCTCTTTGAGCAGAGCTGCTGGCTGGGATAACAGAGGGGTCAATGCCCTTCACCTACCTGAACCACTCAGTCAGGGCAGAGGGGAGAGAGAGAGAGAGGGAGAGGGAGAGGGAGAGTGTAACAAAGAGTGGTTGTAGTAGTAATTTATGTTTAATACCATACCAGCATCTAGAACCATATTAATTGGAGATTAACAAACAAATAAAATTACACAGACATATTCCAGAGAGTAAAAAAGAAAAAGAGAGTAGTAAATGTGGAAACTCAAAAGAGAGACACATGGAGAGATTGATATAAAAAGAGACAGAACAAAATTGTGTAAAAACGTCTCCTGATCGCCTTCTCCCACTGCGCTGCAATCTTCCAAAAATTACTTTCACAGCAGAAATGCACCGTGGAGAGAGAGAGAGAGAGAGAGAGAGAGAGAGAGAGAGAGAGAGAGAGAGAGAGAGAAAAAACACACACACACACAGACTCCAAATCCATCCTGATGGGGATTTCAGCACTGATTGAAAACTACTCCCAGAGTAAATAGAAAACATATTGATCTGGAGGGCTGTAATAAAAATAGAGCAAAAGAAAAATGCCAATGAAGCCCAAATAATAAGCCATATACCAGCGTGCCCCTGGCCCAGCCACGCCCCACGCCCGTAAGTGAATAAGTAATGGTGACAGCGGCGGGCATAGATCAGGCCCAGAGCAGACTGCTGGAATGAAGCTAATAGTGAGGGGTGAATCTACAGTAGTGGACCAACATGGCCGCGCAGGTCTGCACTGCGGAGGGGGAATGGGATGGCGTGAGCAGGAGATGGATGGAGGGATCAGGGGATGAGTGATGTCAGAGAGGGAGGGGAGGGGAGAGGGTAGGGGGGTTGGAAAGTGCTGAGACAGGACACGACTGAGGAGGGGTTTTATGGTGTGTGTGGAGTGTGTGTGTGTGTGTGTGTGTGTGTGTGTGCCTTTATCTCCCCTTAGAAACAGAGGCCGTAAAACAGCCAGACTTGCAGAGCCAACCTACACTACAGCTGTGGGGATTACTACTGGGGAGAGGCTTTGAAGAAAACGAGTAACGCCAACTGCACCCACACAAACACACACACGCACACACAAATCTCCAACAACAACCAAACACAACATGCGTGCATTACCACAGAAGAAAAGTAACCAATAGAAACCATTGCGCACCACTGCGTTAACTCAATCTCCTGAAAAAGGTTGGGTTGACTTTTCAAATGCCATTTACAGGGTGGTCCTAACAAGCATAAGATCCCGACAAACCCCACAAAGCCCTTTAACAAATAGCAGCCATTATCATTAACATTATGGTCAGCACACTCTCCAGCAAACCTTCTATACAAACTGTTGGTGGTAATGGGGGAAGGGGGGTGGGGCATTATTGGCACCTGGTGTTGCCCCTCAGACCTTGGTTACCTACCTCCATCAGAGCAGCTGATGGCTGGAGAGGAGGGGGGCGTGAATGGAGGGGGGTGAGGGGGTCTGAAGGTCCACAGATCCAGCCCCAGGGGATTCTGATGTCTGTCTATAGGTACGCCACCATGGGTGTGTGAGGAGAGAAGAGCACAGTCTGTGTGTGTGTGTGTGTGTGTGTGTGTGTGTGTGTGTATGTATGTATGTATGTATGAATGAGAGAGAGAGAGAGATGCTGACAGAGCCACAAATTAGTCCATTATGCACACGAGTACACACACTAAAATGGACGAAGAGAGAATTATGCACTGTGTGTAAAAAAAAACACAGTGGCCCGTAAATCACAAAGTTACAAAGCAGCACACAGCAACACGTGCACACACAGGCACGCATAACACCCACCTCCACACAACAGCAACTCTCTGACTGCACCATTAAGGATTTAAAAACATGAGCATATGCTGTAAACTGAGGGAATAAAAACACCTTATTCATGCACATAACACTGCACACACTCGCACACAGAATTCAAGCGCCCACAAGCCCCCTCGCTACGCTAACACTTGTAAATCTCCACCCATGCACTAAAATCACCCAGCCCGCACCTCGGGTGGTAAAGTATGTGAGGTTGAGGAGGGAAGGAGAGATTAAAAGACAGACAGACAGACAGAGACAGAGACAGAGAGAGAGAGAGAGAGAGAGAATAAAAGAGAAGAGGGGGAGAAAAGAGTCCCCATTCTGCAATGCTGGTGTTTCAGTATTCAGCCTGAACAAAACCCAGGTGTCAGGAGACGCAGGAGGAACAGAAGAGGGGGGGGGGGGGCAGTGGTGTGGGTATGGGGCCGGTGGGGGGCGGTCAGTGGAAGTATAATGAGCCCCATCAGAGCACTTAAGCCCTGTATGGGCTCCATTGTGAGGCGGATGGGCCCGTTAGTGCCGTTTGGTGCCAGGACTGGGATCAGCCTAATCTGCAGCCCCGTGTCCTCCCCCATTCAGACACAAATGCAGCCGTGGAGCGCTATCTCCCCATCTCCTGCTCCCGCTATCGACCCGAGGCCTTCAGATGGTACTAACGCACGAGATGGCTGTTGTCTTTAGAAGTGAGCCGAGGAAGGCAGGCGGAGAGGAGGAGGAAGAGGGAAGGGGAGGGGGGGGGATGAGAAAGCAAGCGGGTGGACTATTGATCCCCACCGGTGAGCTGCCAATGACTCTCCTGCAGCGGACAGCCAGCCTAAAGGGAGGACAGAGCCCCTGGCTAAGCACTTTTCCACACACAGAATCACACTCCCATAGAATCGCACACAAAAGACACACAGACGTGTGCGCAGTCATGGCTATTACTCAGCCCCATGTCCGGTGCTGGGGGCGGCATGTCCACTCAAAGCTGCTTACCCAGCACTTGGGTCACCCAGAGGCCATTAGCTGTGCTTGGAGGGGCCAGTGGAAGCAGCGACCATAATCACAAACCCGCCTAAGAGCAGATGGACAGCGGAGATATAACAAGACGTAAACAATAATAACACAACTAATCTGACCTCGCTCTGAACCTTCAGTCCCCCTGACCTGCAATCCGCACAGCAACGCCACGCTAGGCATGTAGTCATTCAATAAAAACAGCTGACGCCCGGTTTTTTGCAAGGAAGGGGTCACACCCACGGTCACGTGTAGCGGAGGTGGCCTGGCTACGTCGGCTGATCGACTGCGGGCCATCGAGAGCTCTGTCTCGTGGGACTGGAGGGCGAGGCTGAGGGGGAGGCACTTCGGCATTCCGCAATGAAGAGGCTCCGGTAATGGACACTCCATGCAGGCCATGTAATGCACACTCTCCATCACCTCCATCACCCCACCACACACACACACACACACACACACACTCACGGGATATCCTGCTGGACCACCAGGTCTGCGGGTGCGAGCTAACGACCCCGCTGAGTGGCTACTGCTGCTGCTAATTCGAGGCCCGGCACTCAACGGCTCCCCAAAGGCTGATCAGTAAAAGGCAGCTTTTAATTCTGTGGCCCACTTACCCGCTCTCCATTTCATCCAACACTACCATGACTCAGACACTCATGCATGTGTGAATGTGTGTGTGTATGTGTGTGAGTGTGAGTGTGAGTGTGCATAAATTTGGGTGTGTGTTTTCATGTATTGGATCGAATATCGGCTTCCAA
The DNA here is from genome assembly GCF_017589495.1 of Alosa alosa. Taxonomy (NCBI): domain Eukaryota; kingdom Metazoa; phylum Chordata; class Actinopteri; order Clupeiformes; family Clupeidae; genus Alosa; species Alosa alosa. The sequence continues at coordinate 17,353,334 of NC_063191.1, forward strand.
CTGCAGAAGAAAATTTGAAGGAAAAAAAAAAGCAAAAAGAGAACACTTCTTCCTAACTTATTCCATTATCCTAATGTCATTGGAAATTAATGAAACAGCCCTGACGTGATCTGTATGAAAAGTTAAACACGGAGCTCATGAGGTCAGCATGCATTATACAGCATGTGAGGCACGTGTGCGGAATTCCAGGCTACAGTACCAGAGTGGCGCGTCGTCGCTAGCTGGCAGAGCTCCAGAGGCTCTTAATGCGAGTGTCTAACACCGCGGTTTTAATAGCCGCCTCCACCACGGCTCCATAACGCCGCCGCCTCCCAGTCGGCTACGGCTCATTACCGTCTCCCGGCCGGCACACACTCTCAAACAAACTCAGCCAACACACACACACACACAGGAAACTTTATTGCCATCAACAACATGCATATTTGGGCTACTTTTGAACAACACTGACAGAGGCACACGTGTGACATGTTCGGCATGTTTGGCAGAGTGCAGGTGTCAACAGGTGGCCGACTCTAAAGCTAGCGTGACACACACTAGCTAGCGTGACACACACTTGTAAACACAAGGGTTCAAATGTGCAGCCAGTGCCCTCTAGTTACAGCTGTAATACATGTTAGCCGCTCCTGCTAGCGCTCACCAGCCACTGGAGGTGGCAACTGTCAACACCCTCCTTTAACGGCAGGAACAACATCGACAATATTTGGCAGGCAGTGATGCCTGTGTCATTTGAGGTTACCTGATTTGTTTATACAGTTTGACCGTGCTGAAATATTTACTTGCTTTTTCCCCCCCAGGAGTTTACCACTGAGTGTTGACTTTTTCATACAGGACCTACTGTGCTGATGACCATCAGGATGTGAAGACAGCTTGACCACAGCATCCACACGGTAAAAACTCCATCAAAACAGCTACAGACATACAAACAATTGTAGCAATACAACACAGACACACACACACACACGCCATAACACACTTATCTATGGTCCCCAAACGGGCATTAAGCCTCCTCAGTCTACCAGCTTTTCTGGTTGCATCACCACAATAGTGGGACTGATTCAAAAAGTTGGTGAACGCAGTTGCTGCTGCAGGGATATGACAGCTATGCAAACGCAAATATTCACACAAGCACAAACTCACTGTTTGGGCAAGCACACGCGCGTGCCCACACACACACACACACACACAGTTGCCACAAACACAAACAGAGGAGTGGTGCCTGCAGCAGGGGTGCTGCTAAGTGAGTGTGAATGTAATGCTGCTCGATATAAATTAATGAAGCGTCAATGTGACAGATTCATGCAAGATGCTTCCACACCCATGTATGGGAAAGCGCTACTGGAGACACCCACAGGCACAGGCACACACACACACACACAAACTTCAAAAATACCGACAGCATTGCTCAGTTGTGATGCCATGGACAAATGACAACCCAATACCTACAGTCACAACTACCATTTACAGTGCAATCCTAGATTATAATCCAAAGGAGTTTTTGTCTGATTCAGCAAGTTCTCCTCACAGTCAGCAGTCCACGTGTGCACAAAAAAACCTCGTCCAGTCCTGGCTCTGTTGACGGGGGACAAGGTGGCCGAGACTGTGCAACACACCAGTCCAGCAAATAAACACATCGCTTCATGAGTGTGCGATTTGATTTGATGCACTTTGATGAGGCATGCAATTTAATTTGCTGTTGAGATCAAATGATTAAAAAAAAAAAAACCTTCTCCCAAAATGGCAGACTTTTCATTTAATGCCTAGTATCCTCCACACACATACCCACCAGTCTCATGTGTTATTGTACTGAGCAAGTCACAATCATGTATTAGAAGTCGGTATTTGTTTTGGCGTTTCACTTGGCAGCTTTATCTGCAAATTTAATCGGATGTGGGAAGAAGCAGAGGCTGCAAAGTAAACAACGGAGGAGCTGGGACCTATAGTGATTACAGGGAGCAGCCATAAATAAGCACATCTGCTCTTGGATAACATGGGTCTACAGTCAAGCTGCTACACACTCTTCTGTGTTTGTGTGTGTGTGTGTTGTGTGTGTGTGTGTGTGTGTGTGTGTGTGTGTAAGAGGAAGAGAGAGAGGAAAAGCATGAATAAAGAGTGACACGGCAGGCTCCCCAGTCAAGGCATGCTTAGCAGGGAGCATGGAACAACAGCCCACCAACAGAGGGGCACATAACCATCTCTGAGCACGTCTCTTTGTGTGACAATGGGAACGTATATGCGGGCCTGTGACAGCCACTCTGTTGTGCTTCTATAGGGGAATCTGTGTGGGGTGGTGAGAGCGGTGGGCTTGCAATGAAAGAATGAGAGTATGTCTGTCTGCATATGCATATTCATCAACGGGTGGTGGAGTTGTGTGTGGTGGAGAGAAAATGAATTTGTGTCTGTGTGTTTGTGTACGTGCACACTACTGTATGTGTGTATGTAGAAATGGGTTAATTATGGGTCCATATGGAGTGTGTGTGTTTTCACAACTACATGTGGAGGTGTGTATATACATGTGTCCATGCATTGTGTGTGTGTGTGTGTGTGTGTTTACCTGCCACTAGCAGCGCCCGGTGACTCGGCCCCCAGTCTGCATCGTTCCAGCTGATTGGCCACAATCTGCCGCTCCACCTCCAACTCTCTGGTCAGCCGCTCAAACTGGAGCTCCTGCAAGAAACAAACACACAAACCATCAGCTCAGGAAAAGCTGCAAACATGTGCTTAAAGAAAATATGCAAACACAAAGATGGAGGCTTTAGTGAACTAAAAACAATTACAGCACTCCACATTATACCAGTAAGAGAAATGTCTCCCTTTCACCTGAGTTCTAATTTCACAATGCAGGCATGACATCACGACTAGCCCAAAACCAAACACGTGCCCAAAGGTAACCACAGAAACCCATAATAACCCTTTGGAGGCCAAACATTCCCACTGTGTAAGCCATATGCACCATCAGAAGCCCCTGGAGAGCTGTTTGCATCCTGTCCTCAAGCGCACACACACACACACACACACACACACACACACACGGAAGAACTGGGGAGAAGGTGATTCTAATGGGGTGAGGAAGAGGAGGATGTGTAGTGAGCAGGAGCAGTGGGAGGAAGAGGAAGAGGAGGAGAAAGAGGAGATTTGGAGAGCGGGCGGCGAGCTGATGGGAAAGGGCCTTGAGTGACAGCAGGCATGGCTGAGCGCAGAGTACCCGCCTCATCAATCTCAACACAGACACCACACAGCCCAGACCAGACGACACACACCACGGCCCAGACCAGACGACACACACCACGGTGGCCTCCACTCTTCAGGGACAGTTTAAAAGAACACAATAGATAAAACACCACACACACACACACCACCAGTGAAATAATGTCAGTCTCTCTCTCACACGCACACACAGCAGAACTGACTTGATGGAGGGCAGTGGTAACAGTTTAACCTTGCTTCCTCTGTTCCACTGGGATTCAGGCAGGAATCTGCATCTGACTACTCTAATTACCCAACAAGAACAGGGCTGTGACTCCAGGCACTCAGTGTGTGTGTGTGTGTGTGTCAGGCTCCCAGCACTGCAGCACAGAACAGCGTGTGCACACACACACACACACACACAAACTCACGTAACTCTTTCTTTCTCATGCATCTCACATTCTTCCCCTATTACACATGCATATTTTCATTCTCACCCCCCCCTCTCTCTCACACACACACACCAGCACACACACCCAGAGCACTCCCTCTCTCTCAGAGGCAAAAAGAAGCACACCGCACACTCGGTTCCGCTCCAACAAGCGTTCAAACACACTCACCTCCCGCCAGACAGCAGCGTGACACTGAGGAGGACACGGTCACTTAGCCTAGCCTCCTCTCCACTCTCCTCTCCTCTCCTCTCCTCCACTCTCCTGCAGTTTCTCGCTCGCTCAGTTCTCTTTTTTTCTCTCTCGTTCACTCCTTTTCCCCTTTCTCTCTGTGCAGACTTTCAGAGTCCTGCCCTCTCTTCTGCCTGCTCCTCCACTCCTCTCTCTCTGTCCCTCCTCTCTCGTCTGGGAGAGCCCTGAGTGCAGGACTCTGTGCCTGTTCTGGGGGATTGGCTCAAGGAACTGCTGCTACTGCAGCCTCTCTCTCTCTCTCTCTCTCTCTCTGCCCTGTTCCCAAACTCCCTCCTCTCTTCACTAACTCACTCTCTGAGACTCTCTTTCTTTCTCTCTCTCACACACACACACACACACACACACACACACACACACTGACTTTCTCTTGTGGTCATGAAAACTACTGTACTGCAGAGAGAAAGAGTGAGACAGAGAGAGTGCGAGAGAGAAAGAGAAAGTGAAGGGGAAAGGGGAAAACGAGTGTGATTCAAGCCCCAAATCCACTTTCCTGTCTTCTCTTCTCCAGTGAGTCAATGCGGGCAGTTTCCTCAGGAAGTTCAAACATCCTTGTTGGCTGTTGCCCCGAGTTACAGCACGGAGCAGATACGGGTGCCATGATGGGCTTCAGGACAATTTCAAAAAAGAGTGTAAAAAAAGAGAACAGAAACTAAACCGCCTCGGGAAAAAAGCAATCCCACGGATTTTTGAGCTGTGCTGGCAATACAAAAACCCTCATGACCCCTACTGATTACTGTGTTACTGCGCGTGTGTGTGTTCGGGAGAAAGGGAGAGCTGCAAAGAAAGCATTTTAATTTTCCATAAGAAGTCAACCTCCTCAGCCTTAGTCCTGGCCACATCCCCACTCCACCCCGCTAAATAAACAGTTCACACACTGAACTTTCTCACTCACTCTGAAAAATGAACTGCACTAACAGCGGATCAAGACAATTTCACAAGCAATTTTCTCAGACTTAGAAAATCAAAATAGGGCAATCAACACAACAATAGTTCTACATCATTTAGCAGAATATAAAAATTTCCACTACAGACGACCCTCACTCCACACACACCACACACACCAATCCCCACCCCTATACTAAATACCTCCAGAAATAATCATGCTAACCGGACTTACCCAGAACTTCATTTTCAGCAGATTGTGAAATTTGAAAAGGCTGAACAAAGTCCTATTTTTAGCGCCTTGAGTGACATGAGCCTGTCAGCGCGAGGCCAGGCTTAAGACTGCTCATCTATCTGAATAAAGCCCCAGCACTGAGGAGCCAGAATCGACCAGTCAGCCCCACTCTCACACACACACACACACACACACTCACACACACGCTCTCCCCCTCTCTTACACACAGATCGTACACCCCGCCCCTTACACACACACTCAATGCTCCCAGGCTGCCCCTCAGCAATGCAGCACTTTCCACACTCCTATTTGCATTTAAAGGCCCTCAGCTCGTGTCAGTGTGGGTAAGCCCCCCTCTGTGCTACGCTGAGGAAAACATCCACATGCACACAACAATGCATGCAGGCTGGGCCAACACACACACACACACACACACAAAAATGTATACATGACATATCCACACTAAATATATACACAAAAAAACACACACACTTTGTGCCCTCTTGAAGATATGGATTCAGTCAACTAAGCTGTCGCACAACAGAGGCTGGAACTTTAACGTTAGGCTCTAGAAGAAAAGAGAGAAAGAGAGAGAGGGAGAGAGAGAGCGAGAGAGAGGGAGAGAGAGAGAGAGAGAGAGGGAGTAGAAAGGGAGACAGAGAGAGAGTAGAAAGACACAGTGGGAGAGAGACAGGGGGAGAGAGACACGATGGGAGAGAGAGAGAGAGAGAGAGAGAAGAGGGATAAAGGGTGAGCATCTGTCTCTGAGTGACTGCAATAATCTCAGGACAAACAAGCAGTGTGATGCGGTGACTGCTGCTGCTGCCTGCGGACCACAGGCATTGACAATCAGCTGATGACACTCCAGCTAAAACTAGGCCTTTAGGATCAAAACTTAATGCTGTGTTTCACAGAACTTCTTTTCCTCTATCTGTATGTCTGTGTGTGTGTGTATGTGCATGACTGTCTGTGTTTGTGTGTGTGTGTGTACGCCCGTGTCTGTGTGTGTGTGTACAGAGTCTGTACAGAGTCTGAATCAGAGTCTGTCTGCATGCGTGTGTGTGTACATCCATGTCTGTGTGTGTGTGTGTGTGTGCACGCGCGTGTGCACATGTGTATGTATCTCGTGTGTGTGTGTGTGTGTGTGTGTGTGTGTGTGTGTTTTGGGGGGGGGGGGGGGGGGGTGAATGTGCTTCAGAGAGGGAGAGAATAAGAAGAAATGGGATATTTTGATGTGCGTGGAAAAGAGATTGAAAAAAAGATGGATGGAAAGAAAGACATTTGATGAAGCCGCCAACATGCTGATGGGATGCCTGTGGTGTGTGTGTGTGTGTGTGGGGGGGGTGGCAATGGGGACTCGTAACAGGATGTCAAAGAGCTCGGAACAAAACAGATTTCACAGTCAGACGAAAGAGCAGCACAAAGCAGGCAGATAAACACAAACCCATCGAATCCGGACTTCTGGGATTTAGGAGATAAGAGACCCTGACTCCTCTCTCTGCCCTTCATTTTCTAGCTCACTCTCTTCTCTCTCTCTCTCACTCTCTTCTCTCTCTCTCTCTCTCTCTCCCCCTAGTGAAAAACTGCCTGTGAGGCTCTGGGCGAAAGCATAAATGATGATGTGAACATTTCTATTATATAGCACCCTATACCGATTATTTCATGCCCATAAATCGATAATGCTGTCCAATAGCTTGTGGAGGGACAGCAAACACGCGCACACACACACACACACACACACACACACACACACACACACACACACAATCTCCATCTCCCTTAATGCGTCGATACAAGCTTCGAGTCCTGTTCTGCAGCCTGACAGCAGAACGCATGACGCCGAGTCCTTTGCCGTCAGGGGCGGCCTGTCTGGAGCCGTGTGGGTCATTTGTGTCGTTCTCCATGGCAACACGACCCGAGGCTCGCTCAGATTAAGCTCGCTCCTGCAAGGCGGGCAGAGGCATCTGCCTGCGCCATAAGGCACATAAAGCACGCCGATATGAACTGCCCCGACACACAAACGGGTCATGTGATCGAGAGGAGAACTCTCCAGCCTCTGCTCTCAGTCTCTCTCGCTCTCTGTATCTCTCTCAGTCTCTCTCCTCTCTCTCTTCCATTATCCATCTATAATCGATCCCATTCTCTCGCCCATGCTGTAGCTATGCATCTCTCCCTCTCACTCTTGATCTTCATCCCTCTCTCCCTCTCCATCTCCCTCCCCCTCTCCCTCTCTCCAGGTCTTTCCTCAGGAAGTATGATGTCCTCCCTATAGCTCTCCCATCTGTCCCTGCTCCAATGTTGCTGCCGTGGTAACAGTGGGCCTGTGCCACCCCACAGCCCATCACTCCTCAGGATGCTCCATGGCTAATAAACGCGCCCGCCATTTTAATGGCCATTCGCCAGAGCTCCCCTATTTATTTCAATAGAGGCAAGTGGAGAATCCGGGGAAATTGGACATTATATCAGCTGTAATTACTGTTTTACATCATGTTGGGGGGCAATGCTGCACTGAGCATCAATCAGCAGCAGGGGAAAGAGAGAGAGAGAGCCAGGGAGAATGTGTGTGTGTGTGTGTGTGTGTGTGTGTGTGTGTGTGTGTGTGTGTGTGTGTAAAATACTGCTATGAGTAAAATACAATGTGTGTGTGTGTGTATGTGTAAACCTGATATGAGTGTAATACAGTTTGTGTATGCGAGTAAAATATGAGTGTCTGCGTGGGTGTACATAAACGTGTGTAACAAAGTGTCTGTGTGTGTGTGTGTGTGTGTGTGTGTGTGTAAAATACTGCTATGAGTAAAATACAATGTGTGTGTGTGTGTGTGTGTGTGTATGTGTAAACTTCATATGAGTGTAATACAGTTTGTGTATGCAAGTAAAATATGAGTGTCTGCGTGGGTGTACATAAACGTGTGTAACAAAGTGTCTGTGTGTGTGTGTGTCTATATGAGATTGTGTGCACAAGGGGGAGAGTGTAATGGGAGAAGCGCTTTAGCATGGCAGCACTGTTTGAGTTAGCGCCGCACGTGATTATTCTGTAGCATTAATAATTCACCACTCAGGTTGCTCTCTCGCCATCCTCCATCTCTCTCTCTCTCTCTCTCATCTCCTGAGTGTAAGCGGCATAAGAGAGACAGAGCCCGCTCCCTCCAATAACCCCACACATTACCCAGCCAGCCCGGAGATCAGTCCAGAGAGGCCAGCTAGTCTCCCTCAACGCTCTCCTCCTCTCCTCTCCGCCCCTCCCTCCATTCCTCCCTCCCTCCCTCGTCTGCTGGCTCGGGAGCCTCTGGTCTGTGTGTGTGTGGGCCCCTTGTCCGGCAACGGCTCCCTGACGCCCTGGTTATTAGAGGCCTAGCACAGAGACAATGGCGCCCAGCGCGTCCTGTACCAACAGTGTGCTCTGTCCCACTCACACTCATTGTTGGGATGACAATGTGCATCAGTGCAGACACACGCAGACACACACACACACACACTATCTACACGTTCCAGTGCGGAATTGGATTGTGGAGTGTTTTGAGGGCAGAGCAAACAGATGACACACCACCCTCATCCTCTTCTCTCACTCTCTCGCTCCATCTCTCTCTCTCCATCCATCTCTCTGTTTCAATCGCTCACACAGTCCTCCTCTCTCTGAAGCTTACTTTCTCTTGAGTCCCTTGCTGCCTCTCATCCATCTCTTTCCTCCCACTTTTCTCTCACTCTGTCTCTTTCGCTCTCAGTCCTCTTCAACTCTCCATCTCCCTCACACTCGTCTGCTATTGCTTGCTCTCTCCCCCCCATCATCATCCTCTTAATGACATATGACACGGCCAGACACCACCGATTCAAGGGTCCTTCCCAAACTGCCCACACCTACTACTGACCGTCTGTCTGTGGCTGTCTGATAACCTCCACACACACACACACACACCTCCACACACACACACACACACACCACAATTATCGCAGATGGCTTATCCACTCACGGTGCGACACCACTCACTCATGGTGACACAGCATGCGAACGGATTATTTTCCATTTGCAACCCATGCACAGTCACCCAAAAGAACACAGTCAGCATGAATGCACAAGCTCATACATGACAATATACCGGTCAATTAACAGAAGGTCATTTCCTGTAAAAACACGACAGCACGCCTGCTAATATTCTCAATTAGCAATAGCTGCCGGTGTCGCTGGCTGTTGTGTTCCATAACTTATGTTCAATTAAAAAGGCGTTGGTGACACACCAGCACACAGTCGATTAACAGGGGTCACGCACACACACCCAGACCCACACACACTCAATTATACCCTTCAAACATCTGAGCAGAGGTGCCATCTCACACACATATTTAAAAACACAAACACACACACACACACACGGCAGACAGGGGCTTATATTGCTAATTGAGCCATCTCTTCTAATGGGGCAATATAGCACAAACTTGGCAACTGTCAGAGCAGCCATTTTCAGGATCTTTCCCTGCACACATGACTGAAATCCTGGCGTCACCCGCATCTTAAAGACTTGATGTTTTGATTCATGCTAAGGTTGTGATGCATGGGGGCCAAGTCAGGCACAGACCCGTAAGGCGAAAGGCGCAAGTTGTTGACTGCACCAAGGGTTTATCAAAAGTCGGCCCACTAATTCCAACCAAAACACGACACTGGCCTGAAATGGGCTTTTCCGACTCCAAAATCATCCATGGCGCTGGAATCATTTAAGTGCTGATGATGCTGATGAGATTTTAATGCTTTATGTGTTGGCGCTCAGACATCAATGCAGCAACCCCTAATATTACTGCTGAAGCTCTCAGATCCCACATGCTAAGGGGTTAGGAGGAAGAAAAAAGCAAGAAAAAATAAATAAAAAAAAATCACTCGTCTCTGGCGCACCCCGGAGGTTTGGAGGCAATAAGGGCATCATCAGAGTCAGCGGCCGGCTGGCACGAGTCCCACATCCACACCCCACACTCCTGACCTCTCTGACCACAGCTCCGCCAGTCCGCCAGAGTCAGGACAAGAATACCAATTCAAGGAATGAGCCAAGATTGCGAAATAACTTTCTTCTGTAGTACAACAAACCTGGTGAACTACATTTCCCAGACGAAACACTTTTTGCGTGCCAGGCAGGCAAGCAGTGGCAGACATATGGCCAAGTTAGTTCTGGCCCACTTTAATGCCAAAAGTGGTTCAACAGAATTCTGCCTTGGCAGAGCCAGCCTGTCACCAGGATGCAAGCAAAATACCACAATCAAAGCGGCATAAACAGGGTTGTTTTGGACCGCGCTGGTCCTCCCCATGCCAGTAGTTATCCAAATGTTCCAAATATATGGCATGAAAGGTCCAGTTGAGGCCTCATCAGCCCTCGACATCTCTCCCTCTCTCTCTCTCTCTTGCTGTGACTTGGAGGAAACGGGTCATACTACCTACTATGGACGCCCTCCAAACAAAGTACTCCACTTTCAAAAAAAACGAATATGACAAGCTTTCCTCCCCATCACCGTCCTCAGATCACAAATGTAATATTCGCTATTGCTTCCCATCCTCCTCGTCCTGGATTACAGACGTCAATATCTTTCCCTTATGCGACTGTTCCATCAGATAAACACGCTGAGATTATCATCATCCTCATCATCAGTGTCATCACCGTAATCCACCGGACTGAGGAACAGGGGCTTCAAAGTCTCTCTCCCTCTCTCCTCCCTCTCTCTCTCTCTCTTCTTTTTAGGCCATCCTTAAAATATTTTCGTTTGTCGTAACCCGACCTAACCCTGTCAATTTAGAACCGACCCAAATATTTATTTTTTCCCTTTTAGTCCGACCGACTTGCCGTTGTAAACTTGCGTTAATACCGACCGATTGTTTTTTACTCTAAGCAACCAATACAAATGCAATAAAATAATATTTCTTTTAGTAGGCCCAAGTATTGTGAATATAAATTGCCTACATGCAAACGTGGCTCACTTTAAAAACCTGTGGCGTCATCTCTACCATTGGTTTTACACATGTCACACTATGGCCTACCCGTTTCATTCCACAAACTGATAACGCTTTTACTTGGCACGAAGTTCTGGAAGAACTGTGGCCAGATCTTTCTCATCCCTCCTCCCCTAGTCTAACGGTGACCGTGTCGGAGTATTGAAATTGGTTGTGGTCTATTCAGCATTTCTCAAAATATGGGTCCGCTAAACAGGGAGACTGCTGGTCTGGAGTCGTGGAGTGAAATTAGGCCGGGTGCTTCATCTGATAATTTGCTGCGCAGTTGATAAAGAAACCGCGGGATCGAAAAAAAAAAAAACAAACGTTTCTGCTATCGATGTCATTAAACATGGAGCCTACAATTAAGTGGTGGTATGCATTCATTCAGTTGGCGTCTGCGCGAGAGAAACTGAAACGAATCGATAACGTTGGTATCAAAGCTCGCTTCAACCTGTTGGAAGGCTATTTATTTATTTTAACGAAACTTAATAGAACGGCGTTGTTTTTGGAACTTCCTTAGAAACAGAGCAGAGACTGTATAATAGACTGTATAGCATTGGTATTGTATAGTCAAATTTCAATATAACGCGTGGCTAAAGAGCTATTGTAGCCTTCTTTCTGGGTACATGTAGATGAGCCCTATGACCCAAAAGTCTGCCATGACCGGGCCTCAGGTCAAAGAAGTTTGAGAAAGGCTGGTCTATATAACCTGCATCAGAATGAGGTTTGCAATGGTGCGCCCTGAAGGCACGGGTTGAAGACCCAGTCAGTTACGTCCACGATATGCACATTTGTGTAAATTCATTCCCTACGTAATCACCATGACCAAAATTGTACTTTTTTTTTTTTTTTTACTTTGAATCTTGAAAAAAAAAAAAATATATTGACCTACCGACCCATTTTTAATTTTTTTTTTTTGGCTGTTACTGCAAACAAAAAATATTTTTAAGGATGGCCTTACTCATTCACATATGCACACACGTGAGCGCAGACACACACATACACAAAATGACAGACAAACACACAAACAGAGTCCACTGCTTGCAGGGACACTTTCATCAGAAAAGCTAGCCACAACAACATCAATCTACAGCAACGGGAGGTTTGGAGGAAAGAAAATATCCCTCCAGACATCAAGGTAATATTCCTGGAAAAGACAGCACACTCTGCCTCACCCTCTCCATCTCTTCCTTCCTCTCTCAAGTACTTCATTCCCTCTCTTTTTTCCTGCCTCTCTCTCTCCCTCTCTCTTTCTCGCTCTCTCTCTCTCAGGAGCTGGCTGAAAACACTTTATTTCTCTCTCTCTCTCCCCCTCTCCCTCTCCCTTGGCTCCCAGAGCAGAGCAGAGCATAGCAGAGCTGGCTGGGGCAGGGAAGGTTCCGGAAGCAAATCACGATCAGCACTTCAACTTAGAAAAGCCCAGTGACAGGAGGAGGGACCGTGAAAAAGGGAAAGTGTGTGAGAGAAACAGAGAAAGTGAAAAAAAAAAAGAAAATGTGTTTGAGAAAAAAGAAATGGAGGAGGGAGAGGAGGAGTGAGGAGCTGCAACAAAAAAGTCTATTCCATCCTGTTTGCTCAGCACTCTTCCAAATGCATTCAGCCCAGAAAGAATGGGATCTATCTCTCGCCACCATCTACTGCGCCTGGCAGTGCAAATATCTGCCAGCCGCTCACAAAAAATATGTGCATGCAGATCTTATCGATAGCGGCTTTTCTCTCCTAGATTGCTCCCATTCGTCAGAGAGGGGGAGAAAAGACCTTCGGGCTGTCTGCCACACAGAACGGAATCACTCCTTTAAATAATAATAATAATAATAATAATAATAATAATAATGATAATAAACAACCCAACACACAATGGTGGTGTTGCTTTAGTGAAGCCAGGGGGCCTGGTGCTTATGCATGCAGGCAGATGGCTGTCCCCGTCGGTTCAGAGAGGGCGGGGGAAATAAAAGCTAAATCTATCTGTTCATTAGCTGGCGATGAGGCGTTGCAGGTAAATAGAGTCCATCGCTCGCTGTAATGGCAGCTCAGTGAAAAGAGCTGGGGTTAAAGAGAGCCATGCATCAGTGGGCTCCAGTGTGTGTGTGAGAGAGAGAGAGAGAGAGAGAGAGAGAGAGAGAGAGAAGAGAGAGAGAGAGAGAAAGAGAGAGAATGAGAGAAAGAGAGAGGAGAAAGAGAGAGAGAGGAGGGGAAAGAGAGGGAGAGAGAATAAGAGAGGAGGGGAAAGAGAGGGAGAGAGAATAAGAGGAGGGGAAAGATGGGGAGAGTGGGAGTAGAGTCACCTTGCTCAGACAAGAATGGTTATGAAAACAGAGTTTAGCCATCATGGGCACATCTGCATAAGGGTTGAACTTAGTAATGGGGGTGCAACTTCATTTCTGCACCAGACTCAATGAGGATGGAGTTTCAACACCGACCATATTTCACTGATGAGGGTGAATAAAAACAAACAACGTGATCGATTTCAACAGAAAGAGAGACCGAGTCAGAGTCCCCCAGAATAGCGACGGCTGGGCTAATTTCAACAGTCAGAGTCCCCCAGAATAGCGACGGCTGGGCTAATTTTGGCCAAGGCTGTCACCGTCTCTGACAAGGCTAAAATCAAAAGATGAGAAAGCAAGGCGGCGCGAGAGACAGACAGAGAGTAATTAAACTTTCACACATCATAAATTTTCCCTTGAATCGGGGGGGGCCTGGGAGAGGAAGAAGGAGCGACTGGTGAGTCATCCTCGCTCTTGATGTGAGGAGCAGCAGATTGGCCGAGAGACATAGGCAGAGAGATAAAGAGAGAGGGAAAGGGAGAGAGAGGGGGGTGGGGGGTGGGCTGAGGCTTGGGGGTAATAAAAAAACAGAGACGGCCTTCAACATTTCTCCGTCGCCACTTCTGTGTCTCCCTGCGGCGGCCGTATCTGGCCGAGTCCTTCTCCTTATCTGCACATGCCATGTCCAGTTCCTTGTCTCTGTGTTCCTGTCCCAATCATGTCTGTGTGCGCTCTTTATCTCCAATGTCCCTCACACTGTCCCTGGCCCGGCTGGCCGTCTCCTCCTCCTCGTTGCCAGATGTCCATATAGACATTTCTACTCCTGTCAAGGACTCGGCCTCCACTGTCCACTTTGTTTGTTATAGTCCATGAATGACCATGAATGTCCCTGTCCTTTTCCCATCTCTGTGCATCTGTGATCACGTACGCTTGTGGCACTATGTACACACACATGTGTGTCCATGTCTCTTTCTGGATCACTGACCGTGCCCACGTCCTCATTGCTCTCCATGTGCCCAGTGCCCTCTTTGTCCTGTTCATGCCCCTGGAAGAGGCAGGGCACATCACACCACACATGCCTCCATATGACCCCCCTGCATGCCACACTCAGCTCAGCTTAGCTCTGAGGAGCTTGGCCAAACATGCCTGGATGGGCCCATCTGCCAACGGGAGGGCTTCAACACACAGACACACACACAGACACACACACACAGACACACACACACACACACACACACACACACACACACACAGACACACACACACACACACACACACCACAGGGTTCAATCACAGGAAGGAGCACCTAAATAAATATCTGACCAAGAAAACACACACACAGCTCCACACCGGAGGCTCCCACAGCAGGAGGGCCAGAGGACCGGAGGATAACACCTCAAAAACACTGGAGACGAAGAGGGGTGGGACAGAGGTAGGGAGGGAGAGAGAGAGAGGGAGGGAGAGAGAGAATGAGAATGAGAATGATGGTGGAAGAGAATAAGCCCTGTAGTTCTCACTGGATTTCTTTCTCTCTCTCACTCACACACACACACAAATGTAAATATGGGTCATACATTACATAATCGTTCCCAACCTGGCAGCCAAGCATGGACAGAAACAAGAGATGGCTTTTTTTTCTGTTCAGCCTTACAACAGTCCCTCTAGGTCTGTGAGAGTTGCAGGAAGTAGGACAGAATCTGGACAAATGCCTCCAATATCCCTGTACCCTAGACCTTTAACTCTCTGCTGTTCAGTCAGGACATTCAACCACCACCCAACCGTATAGGTGACCCTGCAAGGCGAAACCAGTCGTTTTGGTAAAATTTACTAAATTAAGTTAATGTGCTCACATGAACGACCATTGACTAAGCTTTCCAACGATATGTATATCGAGGGTATTGCAAAAAGTATCGCTAAGATACTTTTACATCTGCCAAGAACGATAGAGAGCTTACTTTGTTTATCGTGGATTTTCTCAAAATAGCACTGTGCGCAAGATGACTGGTTTCGCCTTGCAGGGTCACATATCAGTGTTTCCCATACATTGACTTATTTGTGGCGGCCCACCACAATATCAACATTGACCACCACACAATGATTTTCCAGGTTGTACTAAATTGTGCTTAAATCTGGTTAGCATCATAACCACGCTATGCTAATTTGCTAAAAACTGTTGCATTCAAGCTAATTCTGCAAAACTACCACCACAAATAGAATTCAATTATGTGGGAAACACTGCATATGTGTGTCGAATAATCCTCCCATCTCAGCTCATGAGCACAAATGGAGCTATGGAACAGCCATCCCTCCCTGCTCAATTCACCCATCCCTGACATCTCTTTATACCTCTCTCTCTTTCATGACGTCTATCCCATTCATCGGTTTGTCGTTATGTGACGGGGCTGTGCCTCCACCTCGATGCCTGCCTCCTTCCTCCTCCACTTCTTCCTCTTTTTCCATCCTTCTTTTCCTTCCTTCTACCTCCTCCTCCTCCTCCTCCTCTTCTCCTTCATGTGAAGCCAGGGTCTCTGGAGCTGTTGTGCCCTCAGACGCTGCACCTCTCCAGCACATAATCTCCCACCGTTTAGAGGCCCACAGATCCTCCCCACAGGCCCCCTCACTCTTAATCTCCTCCACAACCAACCGCCTCTCGGTGGTGGGCTAAGATAAAGCTTGATGAAAGAAGCGCACACACACACACGTGCGCACACACACACACAAACCTCCAGAGGGAAAAACCATGGAGTTGGCCACGAGGAAGCGACTCTGCTGTTACAGTTAGCCGTCTTGTTCTTGAGGCTTCTTGAGCGGCTGTCCAAACCCCACCATTAAAAAAACAAAAAAACGCAGGCACAATTCCAACTCTTCTGTTCCACCGTCCGGTCCACAGCCAAAAGACTGGCACTGATTTAACACACCAGAGACAGCAAGAGACACGAGACGCCAACAGGGGACCCACAACACAGAGAGAGAGAGAGAGAGCAGACACACTCAGAATATCCACTTCATCACAGAGATGTGAAAACTGGACCATGGGACCGATGTAAGGAGAAATAAGTCATCCAGTATGCATCATTAAATGGCCATTAAAAAAAAAAGAGGCCATCGGCGCTACATCTGGTGATGTGATGGGGCGATTCTCCCGCTTCAGTTGATGGGTAGTGGCTGAGACGAAGGAGAGAGAGAGAAGGAGGGGGGGCTGTGAGGTGAAGTCTGCTCCACATCCAGACTTCTAATCTTAGCATCTCATCCGTGGCCGCTTCCCCACCGAGAGGGGCGAGTGTGATTTGTAGCAGGCAGAGAAGATTTGACTACAGTTTCTGCTCTTGCAAATTTAACGCACCAGGTGGAGGCCAGGTGTGTGTGTGTGTGTGTGTGTGTGTGTGTGTGTGTGTGTGTGTGTGTTTTCCCTCACATCAGTGTGAAGCACTGCTGCTAGCGTTCCCTCCCAACTCCTCTGTAGACTCAAATGGCATACGAGGAAGGAAAAAAAACAAGCAAGCCTGCAGTCATTATCTGTTGATTATGCCACTTTTTTCTGGCTCAATAGAATCCAACACAAAAGCAATCTGTGTCCCTTGCTCAGATGAGAAGCTCCCTGACAATGCAGCCACACAATCATTCACACACTCACACACACACACACACAGAGAGACCGTGATCCGCGCCGCAAGAGTAACACCCACAAACACACAGCTGCACAACGGGTTCGATACTAAAGCAGTCACCACAAAATAAAAAAAAAAAAAAAGTTGCCGTGTAGCAGTGGTTGAAATCCCATTTTCCCCTCAAATCCTTCTATTATTACACTGAATAGTGTGAAAGACAATGCATGAGCGAGTGAGTGATGGGAAGAGAGAGAGAGAGCAAGAGAGGGGAGAGAGAAAGAAAGAAAAACAAAGAAAAAAAAGCTTTGCAATATTTCAGACGGGGGCTGGCAGCATGTATGAGAATGCAGAGAATGGAGCCCCTTGCTGTGCAGTGCTGTTCAGGGAGGCTGCTGCAGCCGGCTCCGGAGCGGGTGGCCGCCACAGCAGGGACCATCCAGCTGGGCACAGAGGCAGCCTCCAGCCCTCTCTACCTCCACTCCCCTTCTCATTCAATCATCCACATGTGATCCAAGGACAACACACTCTCCTCACAACCCCTGTTGCACACAGCTCCTTCAGTGGCAACCCTTTGGATACCAACACTGACAGTGATGATGATGATGGCGAGGCTTAGCATATCACTAATGACACTGATTGAGCGGCGAAGGCTCTGTTGTCCCACTGCCAGTCTTCTGCAAAGGCTATGCCATATCCTTCTGACCCATGGAGTCTACTGGTGAGCAGATTGCCCCTCATCTCCTTCCGCCAGCCTATGGATCAGACCCTTCCAACAGAACTCCCTTCACACACACACACACACACACACACACACACACACACACACACACACACACACACACACACACACACACACACACACACACACACACACACACAAACCCCTCAAAGAAACTTTTTTGAGATTGTATCCTCTCAGGATTTTAGGTTTAGGTTTAAGAACAATGAGGGCATCCAGAGCAAGGCCACTGCAGTCATTCTCTCCCTGCGCTGCAGTTGTTGGATAAAAATAAGAAAGTTAAACTCCTATACAGGTTAAAACCGCCCAGAAGAGAAGAAGAGCTTCTTACTCACTTGACGCCTGATTGTATCAGAGCTCAGCAAACATTTCGCAGAGAGCTCGGCTGTCTCAAGAGAAAAGAGGCGTTCTATTCTTCGGCTCAGTTTTCAGAGTGCAGAGGAGAGATGAGGAGGAGGAGGAGGAGGCTGAGGGTGTTTTCTTTTTTTAATGGAGCACTGAAGCAAGGTCACCCACGGAAATCTGGCCACTTTAACTGGCCTGTACCAGCCTTGGTGAAGAGCTGGGTCCTTGGGCTGCCAAGAAGTCTCTCTTGCTTCAGAATACTCTCTCCCTCTCTCCCTCGCTCACACATACACACACACACAAACACACTCCCTCTCTTTCACACACACACACACACACACACACACACACACACACACACAAACACACGTGCTCTTAAACCACCACATGTGTGTAGACATTCACTCCCACAGAAACGCGCAAAAACACAAAACTCTGCCTACAGCTGAAGACAGAGCGACAGAGAGAGAAATTAATATTCTCTGAATGTAATGGAATCCAGCAGAGCCAATGAGGAGAAACAAACACTGCAGCGGCGTGCTTCAGGAGGAGCAATGAGTTGGGAAATGACATGAGGACAGTCCTTAAGAGGATCGCTTTTTAATAAGAGAGCCAGTCTCCCAGCGGCGGCAGTCAGCACGAGCGCCAGGCTAGAGCGAGCTTTCGCTGAAGTCACAACAAGAAGAAGAA
Organism: Alosa alosa; assembly: GCF_017589495.1. Taxonomy (NCBI): domain Eukaryota; kingdom Metazoa; phylum Chordata; class Actinopteri; order Clupeiformes; family Clupeidae; genus Alosa; species Alosa alosa. Next base: position 17,371,949 of record NC_063191.1, read on the forward strand.
AATGTTCAGTCTTGTGAGAAACTTGACTGGCAGGGGTTGGGAAGAGGGTGAAAGGGAGACCGAAGGAGGAGGAGGAGGAGGAGGAGGAGGGGGGGGGGGGGAGAAAGGAGGAGGAGAGAGAAAAAAAATGGAGGCAAACATTTGGCCAAGCCCTCTCCATTCCTTCCGTCCTTATTAAAGAGGACAAACACCAAGGCAACGCTTCGCATGGCTGGCCCGGAGCGAAAAGGCACTAAGCACAACAGTACTTTCATTTTCCCCTCTCTCTCTCTTTCTCTCTCCCTCTGATCCTCTTACCACAGGCACAGGCACACACCCGCCATCCTGGCTGAATAATGTCCGCCATCCTCAACAGACAACAGTGAGGGTGGGTGGAGAAGGCTGAGGAGATGGGCTTTCTTTTGCTCCAGGCACAAAAGCGCTTTAAGCCAATTCCCAACGGTTTTAAGCTGCAGAGGTGGCCCCTGCAGTTGGGACTGACCTGAGGGAAGCCTGTCCAGATCAGCCACAATGGGCCCTAGCTACCGGGCAGCAAGGCGAAGCTCGCTATTCAAAGTGCTGAAAAAACACTCTTGACTTCAGGATGCAGAGGGTAAAATATTATTCTGTGCTTGGCCTGTGCAACTGTTGAGTCTGTCAGTGCAGACTATTTATGGCCGCTTGTCTGTGTGTATAGACTACAGGACTTGGACATGACCTGAGATGTCTATGGGATCTCCATGTAAACCTCCCACGACAAGACAGATAAGAGAGTTAACCTTTGGCACCTCTCGGCTTCCCACGAGACAGCGCCTATTAGGTGGTCTCTTACGCCTTTTGCCATGTCACGGCCTCGGCCAATGGGAGCCTGGCTGGCTAAGCCGCGGAGGGCGCTGAGGGGTTAAGGCTGCGAGCGGCGGTGGCTAATGGTGAGGGCTCAGCGGGGAGGAACTCTCCAGCCCCGCAGCCATCCGCCTCTCCAGGGCCAGCGAGGTGGGTGGTGGTGGTGGTGGTGGTGGTGGTGGTGGTAGGCAGTAATCAGTGGGCAGCTCCAGGAGCCGTGCTCTCCACTCAGTCAGTGCCTTTCCTGGCCCCTATGTCTACTGTCCACTCCACACAGGGCTAAAAATAGGGGACTCATCCGAGGAAGCGTGCAAGACAAAGGTGTGTGTGTGTGGGGGGGTTCGAGGAAACAGCAGTGAAAGACAAGAGCCCCACACCCCTTCCTCCCTCCTCCCTCCTCCCCCTCTCTGTGCATCCTTTCCACAGGCAGTTGTCTCCACAGGAGCCTCCCAGCATGGAGGAAGCGAATAGAATCAGTGAAGAGCTTGTTAGTGAGCCCACTCATCATACGGCATTAGAGGAAGTGGATGTTGTATCATCATTCAAGCTCTACATTTCCTCCGACATCTCAGATGGGGAGTGAAGATGTCCAATATTGCCAGACGCAGCTGAAGTATGGAGGCCTCTCAGTCGAGGGCCAATTATGATAACCAGTGAAAGGCAGAGTGGAAACCACTCAGGGGCCTCTAAACAGACTACCGTCCCCGGCAGCCATTGTGTCCTGGACGCAGAAGCTGGTTTGTGCGTTTCCAGTGCTGGGCTGTTTCTGTGACGCGGCGCAGACTCCAGGTGCTCTGTGTTTATGCAGATGTAATTTGGCTGGAGGGAGCACACCACTGGGCTGGGAAGTGCCAAAGAGCCGCATTATGGGGATGCATTTTGCAGCCTGTGGTCTACTCTGGAGAGTCCAGGCCGGTGATTAACATCATAAAATGCCTGTTTCTGGACACAGGAGGCCAAATAGAAAGTCAGGTGCCGTCTACACAACGCTGGAAACCGGTGAATTTATATTATCGGTTAGGCCTTGCGTGTACACGATGCCGGCATTTTAGGAGGCTGTAACCGATAGTTTTTGTAACCGGGTTCTGAAGTGGGATTTTTTGAAACCGGCAGAGCCGGCAATTTTATGATGACATAGCCCCCACCCTTCAACTCAGCCACTGCACTCAACCTGACACTACTTGTCAGAACAAACCAACCCATTTGTTTGTCATATTAAAATGTTTTTTCTTTGCCTTGTCATGATTTATGTGCACAAGGTATCAGCCTTTTGTGGTTAAGTGGTTAAGAAGCACACAGAAAGCACACAGTTATCTTAACTTTAATCATTAACTTACTACAACCTGACTGACTAAAAATGACTAACGCATGTTAATGTTTTCTCCAGTGTAGCCTAATGTGCTCTATACCAGACCTAATGCAAAACATAAAAGCATTTAAATTTCCACATAGCAGTCACATACCTTGAAAATGAACTTTATTAGTTTAACAGTTAAATAGAATTTTGTAGGCTAGTCTCCTTATTTCATGCGACTGATTTAACAAATTGCTTTGACTATGCAAATTAAATGTGAATAAAGCCTCTGCACGGCCTTTCACGGCGCCATCGACAGGTCTGGCATATGCACCACAGCACTTTTAGCCGCTTTCACCTCTGTGTGCCAGCACGCAAGTTTTTTTCTGTACCGCTATCGTTAAAGGTGTGAAAGCGGTACGAACCAATGCACCCGTTGGTTTCGTGTAGATGTACTCTAAAACCTGATACAATACAGCCGTTTTCTTAGCATTCTCACTATTCATTCTGACTCAACTGCATGTTCCTATGTCAAATTGTACTTGTTTTAAGTACATTTAAATGTTTCCCTTCATCCTCTATAATGTTCTGTAGGTTATCTTATTATTTATTTTATTTTGTTTTATTTATAGGCCTAGGCCTATAGTTTTTTTAGCCTGGGTGCCATTCTGAACTTAGTCCCGCCCCACGGGAAGTTCGGTCTGGCATTGCTCCATTGTGTGGCAAGTATACTCGCCCTAAATCGGACGGACCAATCAAATCAGGCTTTAAGATAATGTACAGGTGAGCAGCAGCGCCTGGTCCATCACGTCATCTGAGCACGCTTAGATTAGGCTTATGTTTGAAACAAAAACGCTGTGGCTAGAAGGATACATGGCTTTTAGGACCCCAGATGGAAAATTCATATTATCTAATGAGTTTGTATCACTGAAAACGATTATTTCTGAAAACTTTGGCCAAAGTTGAGATGTGGGAAAACTGGTGGTTTCACTTTCATCAAGGGAGAACAGCACTGTTGCACTGCGACATGTTCCCTCGTTCATTTGAAATCTCTGATTGACCACCTGTTCGAGGGATTTGCGACAACCTTATCCAGCTGTTTAACATGTTTGTAGCATATCACTGTTCAACAGAATTATTTTTAAAAACGGAGGGGATATAGGAGAAGAAGGATGGTTCGTGTGTTTTCTTCCTACACCTCACAGTAAGCTATTTTGTTGCTCTGATTGGTTAGGTTTATCCAATTGAGTGCAGAGACATTCTCCCCCCTGTATCGATTGAAACACGCCCCATGATTACGTCCCAATGGAGCAGTATCAGACTCATATTCTGACTAGAATTTGAGTATGACAACGTCAGGCTAATAGTTTTTACCACAATTATTATACAATATATTTTTGTTATTTCATTGTTACTGTAATCTCGCTTCACTGAAAATAAGGACTACCCTAAATGAACCTCCAAGAATAAATAAAGGGTGAATGAATGAATGAATATAATTTCCTGTATCGAACTAACCAATACCATTTCTTGCATCCAATGAACAGTTGGAACAGCAGAGGAAATGAGAATCACCATGTGGCCATTACATGAAACTCAATATTTTACTCAACAAAACCTGAGGGGACCATCCAAAACATGTACACATAATACTGTGTATTTATAAAGCACACAGTGAAAAGTGATAAGTTGATAAGGACATAGTGTAATATTTGACTTCATATCTACAGTGGTCCATAAAAGCACTCACACACACACAAATGCAAATATACACACACCTATATTAACACACACACACACACCTCTGTTGTCCTTGACCAAATATTAAATTAAACTAATATATTAAAATATATTAAACTAATGTGAGCAAAAAAAGGATGTTGGATGAGAGAGAGAGAGAGAGAGAGAGAGAGAGAGAGAGAGAGAGAGAGAGAGAGAGGGAGGAAAGTGTTTAAATACACACACAGCATAATTGCTGAATGAACAGAAAAGGCCATTGACGGGCTTGTGCTGAATGGCTGCTCTCCAAAATCATTACAGCCCGATTGAAACCACCAAAGAAGAAGAGCACCGTAGCCACACACACACACACACACACACACACACACACACACACACACACACACACACACACACACACACACATCTTATATATCTACAAAACGCCACCAACACCACATGAAACTTTAACTAGATCATAAATATTAGAGGGACAAGAGTGGGGAGGGACGGAGGAAAGAAGTGAAGCTAAATTAATTCTGAAATCTTTTAAAGGTGCTGCAAAGAAAGAGGGAGAGTGTATTAGAGTTGGGGGTGGAGAGAGAGAGAGAGAGAGAGAGAGAGAGAGAGAGAGAAAAAAAACAGGGGGGCAAGAAGAAAGAGGCTGAAACTAAGAGTGTGAAAAATCATGAGGGTAATAAGCCGAAAATGGAGTCTCTAATAAGCCATTACACACACATCACACAGCTGCCGGGTCAGAGCTCACTAGGAGAGAAGAGGAGAGAAGCAGGCAAAGCCGCTAATAGCGCGGAGTCAAGACGCCGCGGCCACGGAGGAGAACGAGGGAGAAAGAAAAGAAAGAAAAGGGAAACACAGTGCTCACATTAGCAGGAAAAACAAACTCCTCCGGCGGCTTCACAGGAAAAGAGGGAGCAGGACAGAGAGATAGAGAGAAAGAGAGCAAGCGAACGAGCGGAGACCTGCAGCGTTGTTGGCAGATGACTCCATGTTTGGGCATTGGGGCAGAGGAGGAAGATGGGGGGGGCAGCAGGGTGAGTGAGTGCGAAAGAGAGACAGAGAGAAAGTTTGTCACAGGGGGAAAAAAATGAGGCAAAGCAGGACAGGCAGGGACAGAGAGAAGTAAAGAGAGAGAGAGAGAGAGAATGGGGAAGAGAGGAGAAAGACAGAGAATGGGGAAGAGAGGGAGAAAGAGAGAGAATGGGGAAGAGAGGGAGAGAGAGAGAGAATAGGGAAGAGAGGGAGAAAGAGAGAGAATGGGGAAGAGAGGGAGAGAGAGAGAGAATGGGGAAGAGAGGGAGAAAGAGAGAGAATGGGGAAGAGAGGGAGAAAGAGAGAGAATGGGGAAGAGAGGGATGGAAAAACAAAAACTCACCCCACCGGTGACAGTGTAAGTGTAAGCGTACGCTGCAGCAACAGCGCCCATCATGTTTACATCAGCAGAATCCCTCGAAGGTCCCCCACTCCTCGCCACTCCCGTCACAGGGAAGCTGCCGCCGAGCGGCCGAGGGAAAGATCCGGAAAGAAAAACGACTCCCGAGCCTACTGACCTCCGTGAGACACCCAGCAGGAGTGCTTGTCCCTCCCCCTCATTCACTCCCTCCCTCCCCCCTGTTCTCTCTCCCTCCTTCCTCGACGTCCCTCTTCAAAGAGCAGTGAGCACACTCCAAAAGGGAGGGGATGTTTACAGCCTTCCCAATCCCAAAACAAGAGCTCCCCGAGTGGTAGGTCTCCTACAGCCGAGCCTCCAAAAAGCAGACGGCACTCTCGCACATTCAAGCCTCGTCCTGACCGACTGACTAGTGACTGGCTGAAAGGCGAGGACACACAGGGAGCACTCCTACAGGAGCAGGAAGTGACATCACCAGGTGCTTCTATTTAAAAAAAAAAAAACATGAAAGAAGATTACAACCATTGCTGCCTCCCTTCCTGGTGAGTCGCGTCAGCAACAATGAGGGGCCGGGTCAGGCTCGTGGCCATGCAGGAAGTAAGCGGTGTTAGAGAGGGCTTCACACTGGTCCCCATGGAGACCGCGCTCCTTTTCCAAGCCCTGTCCAAACATGGTGGAGCTCAGATTGCAGTGTGTGTGTGTGTGTGTGTGTGTGTGTGTGATGGTAAGCACAGACTCGTGATATTAGTCACCATTTCCTATCTGCCAAAACTATTTCCTTTGACGGAAAGCCACAGCTATCTAAACCTGATCCCCTAACCACACAAAGGAAATAGGGAAGAGAGGGAGATGAGCAACCCCCCAAAGAATCAACACCACAAAAAAAAAAAAGAGAGACAACAGAAAAAAACAAATTAGTGATGAAATGGCAGCCTTGAGTTTGTGATATATATAAGTGTCCTCAGAATGGAGGGGAGAACATTCCAGAAGGGGGCCGCAGCCGGAGTGACAGAAGGAAATGGAAAACAAAAACAATGGAACAGGAAAACACGCAAGGCGAGAAAGAGGCGACGCCGTACCTGCTCTTTCACAGAGGCCAGGATGTTGGTGGCGGTGCTGTCGGGCTCCATGCCGTGATTGGCCGTTCTGTCTCTGATTGGCAGCAGAAGCCCCTCCTCCATCACTGGGCTCTGCTCAGGAGCTGGCATTCCTCCTGCAGGGGCACAGTGCACAATCTGTTCAGCACCACGCCACAGACGCCCACACACACACACACACACACACACACACACACAGGGCATGGCAGGCACATGTAATGTAATCAGTCTTTGCTTTCACTCACACTAGCACTCACACACTGTCTGTAGTACTGCAAACATACAAACAACATCAGACACCCTTTATAAAAACAGATGAACATATGAAGGCTGCACGAGGATTTGCAGTGAACTGTGCGGATTTGGGGGATACATACAGCGTGCATGTAATCATACACCACCGCAGCAGTTTCTGCTTGGCTACACAGAGGAATTTCCCAGAGATAAGACTTCAAACTGGCTTCTGAGGTCGGAGCCAGGAATCAATAACGGGCAACCACAAACCAGAGGAAAACACATGTCTACAACTCAGCATGAAAGAACATGACGTCATTCCCATTTGGCCACTCTTGCACAGAGCGAGAGAGGAAAATATATAAATAAATCACCAGTTACCTCAAGTCTGGTTTTTAGTACTAAATACAGCACTGAGAAAGCATGCTCATGGCCAGGGAAGTGAACCCTCTCAACTAGGGTGAACTTAAGTCTCTGTGAGGAATGCTAAAAGAACCCTGGACTTGGCAGGACAGCAGAAAAACTTAACACAGATTGGAGAGAGATGCGAAGGTGAAGGCGGCCCTTTGAAGGTTGGATGACCCAAAAGCAAGGCCCTACTACATTTCCCAATGTCACAGAGTCACGTGCATGGACGGTAAAGGTCTGACCATTAATGGACTGCGTGTAACTGCAGGCCACACTGCACCCTGACTTCGAAGGTGCACATCATTTCACTTTACAACCTACATAGCCACCCGTAATCTATCAGTGTACAGACACACAGCGGGAGCATGAGCTGCAGCCTGGCTTTACTGTGCTGATGTTCCCAGAGGGGCCAGACATCCTAATTTAGGCCAGACTGGCCAGTTCCGCCGGGCTCCTGTCCAACACAACGCTCTCTCTATCTCTCTGTGCTCGATTTTGTTTTTCAAAAATCTAGTACTTTGTAGCTAAATACTCCTAGATGTCTTGTGTTGTGAAATTGGATACATGTTTAATATGATTTAACATATGATGGAACTGGCAACTTAAAAGATAAAACATTTTTGTAAAAATTGTGCATTAAAATTCATGCAATGCATGAAAAGCTGTTTTGCACTGCACTGCCTTAAAGCCAAATACACTTGTGCTTAAGGGATATGAGATAACACAATATCTCTCTCTGCTGCTGTGTTTAATCCGGAGCAGAGGTGCCGAGTGTTGTGTTTCAGTACACACAGAGATTTCCCCCAAAATCCCCTCCGGCTGTCCTACCTATCAACACACTTCCTTATGTCAAAACACATTTGGTCAGTTCCTTGGTGACCAGTGGTGTCATCTAGTTCACAGAATTCTGACCAACTGTCGTATGTAAACAGAGTACAAGGACAACTCCTGCCACCCCAGCGGAGCCTTGCCTGTGCTGCTCTCTGAGACTAAGCTCCTGGGAAGAGGCTGCAGCTCCGTGCCATGTGCTGGAGGTCCCCAAGACACCCAACCCTGTAAATGTGAGCCTGTGGTATCTGGAGCTGTTATCACATCGCTGGCATGACCACGTCAAGGTTAGCGGGGCCTATAATTGACAGGGTATTAGGTGACAAGGCAACATACTCCGCCTCGCGCGTATGGGATGGACGGCGTCGGCCTCACAGACAGGCTCACCACTCCGCGCTGGAGGGAGGGAAGGAGACGCAGCGCCGTCTCTGAGGAGCTTAAATCAATCCCACAGACAAGCAGAGGCATGCGCAGATTACAGGGATGTGTGGGGAGTAGACTGGATCGCCCCGCACACTAGGCCTTTAAGTGAGCCGCATGCGCCCGCTCACTCCAAACACACAAAAACAGCTTCTGAGTGTGGGAATCGCACGTGCTCCTGCAGCTATCCCACCTCCACGACGAAAAGAGGAAATAAAACAACACTTCGACGGCGGAGCTTGGGCAAATACAAACATCTGTCAGAACATGTGCGGTTTGACAGGTTAACAGATTGCAGCGTCAGTTACCGTGGTAATGCCACACAGCAAAAGGGGAATTATGTCGGGTATGCCTGCCATTCAAACGGAATGCTACGGCGAGCTCACTCAGCAGCACACAAGTAAACTTGTTTACAACTCAGACGGTGGCCTAGATTCTCAAGAGCCTCGCAGAAAACAACTGTTCTCTTCGACCTCCCCCCCCCCACACACACACACACACACACAAAACACACACTCCCTTTTCAACCAAATTTCAAGTTTGATTTCATCATCATCATCATCATCTTTTAGCAGCTTGAGCAAATCTTGCATAATGATCCTACCACCAGAGAGACAGAGAAAGGGAAAGTGAAGTAAAAAAAAGTAGTCAAGCGCTTCAAATCCTGTCCAATTGTGCTCCCTCCAAATTAGGAATTAGAACCAACTTAAGGCTAAGCCGACGGCTGGCCTCAGCTAATAGCCCAGCAGATTAAAGAGGTCAAAAAGAATCTTAGCTCATGCTCCAGATTTCCCATCCTCAGGCTCAGCGGACTCCACAGGAATCAATCTACCCCACGTCCCAAAGGTTCCTTGGACTGGTAGAGGATTGAGGCAAGCGGCTGGTAATGATGGAACACACACAAACCTACTGAAGTCCTGAGGGAGCTGGAGTCTTACGAGTACTGGTCAGGCAGGTTCTTCTGTGTCTTTTTGAACGGAGACTTGATGAGCGGTAAACATGTCGACCAACCACTCCATCAGACATGCAACATCTTCTGAAAGTTTTTTTCCCCCCAGACTGGGTCAGCATAGGTCAGGATCAGCAAGAGGTCCCATGATGAAGACACGCTAAATGCATCCACCACGGGCTTCGGTCAGACAGTAATTACTGGAATGCAACCCTGGGAAAGAGTCAGCGTTTGGGGGGAAAAAGGAGCGGCATAGTAGAGGAATCTGGGGCAAAGAGGCAGTGCCTTATAATTATGGGTAATGTAATTTCCTATGGCTAAACTCTGGACACAAACACTGATGTCATGGCTTGACCAAGGCCTCACCCTTCAGGTAAGTATACGGTGAGCTCAGGAGAAGGATGCTGGTGGCCCTGCAGATCTCATAAAAATGCAGATGTAACGGGAACATCTGGCAGAGGTCGGCTGCCTCCGGGGTGGGGGGGCAGAGTTCAGACACACCTGCAGAAGGGGGCATCACCCCAGCTTAAACTCCAGGCCCATCTGTTCCTGCTAGCCTCAAACAAACTGCCCCGGACAGCCATAAGACCCCTCTGCCCCTCTGAAGCAGCCACTTTTAAATCTGACCTGGAAGTGATCCAACGGTCAAGGAAAACAAAAAGGCCCACACGGGAGACTTCTAGAAGGTTGCTGTTCAGTCTCCCTCTGGCCGCTCCTCCCACCATTAACGAGAGACAGGGAATTAGAGGGGGTGACCCACAGCTGGCCGTCCTCAGAGTGGCCTGTTTGTCTTCTGCTTCATGAGGTAAACATGCCAGAGGAGGAAAGCACTGCCGGGGGAAGGCAGACAAGAACAAGAGCTTTTAAATACTAACTGACAAACAGGCAGTAACACAGAACTATGGGCTGTGTTCCCATTGAGGGACATTTGACAGCTCTGATTAAAAATTGATTAACAATTTCAAGCTGAAGCTCAAGCATAAATGGAACGTTTTTTCTGAAAAAGGCTGACAAGCACAACTTTAACTTGTGGACATGTATTCAATTCCAGTGGTTGGTTTAAAATGGAACAGTTAAGCAGTCTGGGTAGTATTGCAGTCATGTTCCCTTAAAGGAGAATTCCGGTGTGATATTGACCTAAAGTGTGTTGAAACATGATACCGAGTGTGAACGTATGTCTCATAGCCCATCTCGGCTTGTCCCCTGCACTCCAAAATCTGGCTTAGTTAGCCGATGCTACCAACAGCTTTTTTCAATGGTGGTTTCGGCATAGCCATGCAAATAAATCACTGTTTTACACCATTTACGAGGCTCAATGTATCTCCACACTTCATTGGTAGACTTCCGAGGGCCCTGACATTTAAAAAAAAGACATTAAGAACTTTAAAAAGCACTGGTAGTTTACTTACAAGATTTATACAGACAGTATCTTCAATTTAAGTTTAGCGTTTGCAGCCATCTTGAATTTAGTCACTTATAAGTCGAAATGACGAGTAAGAATGAACAGGTATGATAAGGGATCAGATTCCAAAAAATAATTTAGTGGAAATGCATGGATTCCAGTTTCTTCCAGTAGCAGCAACTGGAATCCATGTATTTCCACTGAATTAGTGTGGAGACCAAGGCTCAATGTGTGTAAAACAGTGATTTATTTTTACAAGCACCACCATTGACCGCCAGATTTTGGAGTGCAGGGGACAAGCCGAGATGGGCTATGAGACATAATGCTCATGGTATCATGTTTCAATACACTTTAGGTCAATATCACACGAATTCTCCTTTAAGAAGTTTCACAGAAAGTCACACTTTTCACAGCGTAGAGACAAGCATTGGCTGGGTGGAATAAGGTGATAAGGAGGACAGGGAGCTTGTTTTCAATTGTCTGGCTAACCATATCCTGATTAGCATGTGCAGACATACTTTCAGAGAATACTTCAAAGAATGCTTGGCTGTCATCTGACCCGGTAACCTACAATATTATAGGTAAACCTTATAAAGAATCAAGCATTATCTGACCAACCATCAGGTACTGTATCAAGAATCAAGTCTGACCAAACATTTCATCAGGCAATTCATGCAGTAACAAAAGGGAGAGAGAGAATTAGTCTTTGCTCATGTGACACAGAGAGTCATCTTACTTGGGATTAAAGGAGCCTTCAGCCTGCCAGTCACGGTCATGCCACAAAGCCACTGAGCTGCAGAACACTGATTGGCATTTAAATTAACCAGGCCACATTTACCCAGCAGAAATCATTACACAGAGTGCCAAAAGAAAATCAAGAGGTAATTATGAGCTGGCCCAAATTTTTGCGTCTCAAGTGAGTCTCAACAGAACAATAGTCCAGTGGCTCATCGTTCAGTCTGAAATGTTAAAACTCAAGCAGATATGGAAAATTAGCATGTTTAGAAGACTACCAGTTGCAAGCCAACAGAGATGGATTAGCCTCTATACAAGACTTAAAGCAAGGACATTTTGTTACCAGACATTACCAGACATTTTTGAAGCCATGATGCATAATTGTCTATTTTTCAAATCTTAAACGACCTGGCCAACGCCTGAACTCAGGCACAGTGCCAGAATCTTTAAGTCTTGTATAACCTTGACTCAAAATCAAGGTATTTTTCTCGACTTAGTGGTCGATGGTTTGCCACAGCATTACTGTTAAACTAGGCTTTTGTGAAATCAATTATGAGCTTCCATTGCAAGACAAGCCACTTTTCTTATGCGGTGAAGAATGCTATTTTTAGTTTGTTTCTGAGAGGTGGTTCTTGCAGATATTTAAGAGGCCAACAAGCCCATGATGACTTCCTTCCTGCTACCTTTTGAAGATTGATAATCCTGCACATGCAGGATACCCCCGGTCTTAAAAAGCTTGAATTACACCACATTCCATTAAAAGTGGACCACAGAGCTAAACCAATTCTTTAAGGAAGGCAAGAAGGAAAACAGTCCTATTTAGCACATACCCAAGAGTTCTAATCAATTCCCTGATCACACACAGTGATCTGCCTGAGAAGTCTGGAATACATAGCACTAGAAGGACCCAGTGTTCCATTATACAGCTCCAAGAAGCCTCACTAATGTCCCATTAGACCTGCAATGGTTAATTGCTTCTCTCAAACAGCTTATTGACTTTGCTGTATAAAAGTGATATTTGTGGCCCTGTGTGCCTTTTCATACTTCACTAAGCAAAGTCGATGACACATTTCAACCCTGATAAAGAGGGTGTGGGGGGGGGGAATCACATTTGAAAGTGTGCAGCCCCACAGTGACTGGGCAAATAAGGCATCCATCAGGCTGGGAGAGCTGGGTAAACCATGGCTTTAAACCAACAGCGCTTTGCGTTTTTGCATGAGACTGCGAGGAACAAACTCTGAAGCCAAACACAGGCTGTTTCCACAGAGCCACACATGCCACACAACAGACTGCGCCCAGCCAAGACTGACTAATTGTGGCGAGCTGGTCCCTAACGGGTGCGATTCCAGAGAAGTAAGACCCACCAGGGCCCCAGTGAGCTTGACAGGCTGCAAAGGCAAAAACACACTCCGCCACGTTCACTCCGACAGTCCGTAATGACTTTGTCTGAGAGGCACTCTCTCCCTCTCTCTCTCGAGTGAGCCCTGCATCCTCTTCCAGACACTCCCGAGGCTTGTGTCTTTGAGAGACGTTGAGTGTCAACGCGGCAAACAAAGATTAATACGAGTCTCCCTCGGACAAGGAACCCTCTTACCCGACTGAGGGAAAAACACATGTGTGCGCACACACACAGACACACACAAAAGGGCTATAATTAGCCTCAGCAGTGTTTGACTTTCTGTTGGGTAGGGCAGCTGAAAATGTTTTTCCTCGCTCAGCTTCAACACGCCCCGACACAAGAGTAATTTCTCCCAGCGAGAGTCGGGGCTGGCTTCCAGGGAGCCGCTGTTCAAAACACACCATAATCAGCCCAAAAACTCACCCGCTGGATCTTCCACAGGCCTCACCTCCCTTAAACACTACCATGCCAAAAGCATAACACTAGTTCAAATATAAGCGTTCACATACCTCTGAATACGTCCTTGAAAATCCTTTTGACTACAGTAGTTAAATAGACTCTTGTGCCGAGTCTGCTCTGCTGTGAAGAGTAAATGGCAAAGTGCTTCGAATGAAAAATTCCTTTCAGAGGGAGACACGCACCTTGACCTCTACTACACCCTCTCCCACACTACTGCAAATGTTGTGACATCAATGCCTGCTCATAAATCAGACTGAGTTTTATGAGGCATGGACTGAATGGCCAGTGGAGAGGAAGCAGAGTCATGTCATGTCCAAATCATATCAAGAGCACCATCCAGACACACCTCTCACTAGCGGGGAACACCTCTTTCTGGCAGGCCGTAGTGTCATGAATCACTACTGCTAGATCCAAACTATTGAATGGAAGTGTACACTAAATGGTGTACTTTATGTAAATAAAATAAATGACCGTGAGTCATTTTCTAGATTAAAAGCAATTTCCTGTCTTCCTTCGCCTTCACATGATGATGAACAGGAGTGAGGTGTGCTTATCAGACATTTCTGAACATGTCACAAGTTACACAAGTTAAGACAGAGGATGTTCAATGACTTTCTGGATGACTCTATAGGCTTGTATGGGCAGGTGATAAAATCAGGGTATGAGGCCGGACACATTTCAAGGCTAGTCCACACGCAGGATGTTTGCTTGCGCTCCAGCAAACTGAAACAAACAGGGCGTCTTTGTGGTAAATAAAATACTAGGCCTAGCGGAAAAAACTGCCATGGTCCCGGACGACACGGAATGCAAAACCGTTTCATTTGTTGCAGCGTCGAATAAAATAAACAAACAGAAATACGCTTGTGGTTTCCTTTTTTTTATGACACGCCGACCGCATCCCAATAAAAACCAGAGCCGAGATGGCACCACGGGCCCCAGCGATGCAGGCAGCGAACATTACTGCCGCTCGGCATGTGAATAAATTCAATTTAATCACCGTTCCTCTCCACACCTCACCGTCGCAAAGGTATTGCTTTTCATCTTCCTAATTCCGATGCATATCAGCTGGTTACCACATTTCTATGGCCGCGTGGACCGAGCGGGCGTGTTGCACAACGGGAGAGGAGAGCTGATTGAAATCGAATATGACGCAAGGCCACATTTGCATGACAACTGGCCCCAATGCCCACCACGCTCCGGGCTGTGCGGAGGAGCCCGCGGCTGAAAATGAATTACGGGCCACGTGCAGCGCCTTGCCAGGCTTTTCTCATCTCGGGGGTTGATTGTAGCGGGGAGATGAACTGTCTGTTATTGAATGATCAATCACGCTCGCAGAGAGCAGCTTTAGCTTAGCTTAGCGGGCTGCCCATTTATCAATAGGGCACACTTGTAAGTTCATTACTTTGGATTGTGAGATAAGGCGGATGACAGCTGCAACAATTAAAGCTGCACACATTTCCTTCCTGTGGGAGACCCATGTCGTCAAGCTGCTCCTTGCGTATGTCAGAAAGAATAAGAGACCAGCCAGTGTGTGTGTGTGTGTGTGTGTGTGTGTGTGTGTGTGAGAGAGAAAGTGCTTGTGGATCTAAGCACATTGTTGGGATGAATAGTCACATGCATCCAGACCCCATCAATCTCATTGCCCAGGCTTGAGGTCAGTCATTCCTATTGACAGCTGAAGCTCTTGGACACAAGCTGCCCACAGCACAGCAGCCTCCAGTCAGTGAAGCCTCGGTGTCCTCTGCACTCCCTGTGTCATCCTTCCCTTCACTTACTAGTCAACATGATCACAACAGACATACTCATCTGGGGAGAAGAACTAACGCCAGACAGAGTGAAGATTGATGCAGAGCGAGCTTAGGCCCTCCAAATAAACTGCCCTGGCTTCTACAGTAATACTGTCGGCTGATGAAGCACAATTTGTTGAAAAAGAAAAGCAAGAACGGGATGTCAGGGCATGCAGCATAACTGGGGGGGAATGGCTCCCTCAAACTAACAGTGCTGTAACGGCTTCTACACACAGCTGCGTGCGTTGCAGTGCTGGAGACGCATCCCAGTCACTTTAGATGGGTTCACATCATCCGTTACCGAACTGAATTGTGGGTCCGTTGCGTCGCGTTTCTCCCGTCGCTCGCGTTGAGAAGTTCAGCTGTTGCTGCACCGACAGACGGCACCAGCCAATCAAGCCAATCGACGGACGGCACCAACCAATCAAATAACGGTTATACTTCAAGTCATTTGCATAGCTACCATCGGGAACACCCACTGGCATGCGTTGACGGAACGCAACTGTGTGTAGAAGCCGTGAGACTCTCAGATGGTGCAGCAAATTGTCACGCTTCAGACTCGCTCTGACAAGGGCGCACACACTCCTGCAGAGGAGGGAGGATAGGAGAGGAAAGAGACGTCTCCTGCTGAGATGTAAGCAAGCACCTAATCAAACGATTCATCAGTAAAAAGCGGGGACACGTATATCCGCTTGTACACACACACACACACACACACACACAGACACAGTGTGTGGCCTGGATATCATTCACTTTTGATTGAGAGCAGAGTGCCTGGCCTTTGAAGCAGGCAGGTAAATGAGCAAAAGAATGCCCTGGTGGCATGACTCATGCAAGCTGCTCCAGCCCAACTTCTCTTTCCTTTTTTCTCTCTCTAAAACAAACTTTGCCTCGGGGGGATGGGAGGAGACAGGTTTGACATTGAGCAAACGGCTCCATACCTTGCCCACCCATTAACCCAGGGGAGCGCCGCTAAAATGGGGCGGAAGGTGAGAGAGGGAGAGAGTACAGTAAGGTTGCGGTGCCCCACGGCACGTCACACGGAGATGCAGCGCGGGGCGAGGTGAACGCCAGAGCAGGCTGGACGGAGGGGAAACGAGGAGCGGCGAGAAGAAAGTCCCTCCTGACGGTCCATTTGCATTAACAGTGCTTATTAAATAGTCTCGGCTTCAGAGCGCGTGGCCTGGGGGTCACAGGAAAGACGAGCTGCTGGCATCCATTTAAATGAGGGGGGCTTGTTGAGGATAATTGTGCAGAAGGGATGGGGGGGGTTTAATAACAGTTACTGCGCTTTTTCAGTGCTGCATATTTTGCCCCAGAAAAAGCATTGTCTGAGGCAAATGCCAGCGTTTACGGTTGGATTAATGGCCCCCGCTGCAGCTGAGTCAGTGAGTGCTGCAGGTCTAGCCTTCCATCCCGGCTCTAATGCACTGGCCAAACGTTTGGCTAGTACTCTGCACTGTGTGTGTGTGTGTGTGTGAGTGAATGGTCCCAATCTCCCTCCTGCTTCTCTTTGCTAAATTCAGCTCATGGTTGGGGGGGAAAAGAAGGCAGGTCACGTAGATTGTGATCAGCCTACACCCCTGCTCCACCTTGGTGACTCATCCTCGGCCCTGCCAGGGCCCCCCCCGCCCGCCTCAGCCCTGCTGTCCAAACCACAGCTGAGAAAACAAGCTGCCATGCGAAAAACACCATTCCTTCATTTTATTCAAAGCGCCAGCTTTTCATGCTCACGGTAGATTGGATGGAATATCTCACTGTCTATTCCGCCGCAACTGTGATGGACAGGGCCTGCAGTTATGTCAGGCAGGATATTCTCAGTGTCAAATACACCGTGCCATCCTGATGACTTGTGTGTGTGTGTGTGTGTGTGTGTGTGTGTGTGTGTGTGTGTGTATATATGTGTGTGTGTGTGTGTGTGTGTGTCTGACAGCCGCCGTCTGAAATGTCATTTTTCCTCTTCATCCCTCCTCTTCTATCCCTCACTTCTGACTTTCCAATCTTACCCTCCCGACACGATCAGAAAGGCCTGTCACATCGAATCTGCCCGCCGTACAGATCGGTGTGGAGAAAGTTGTCATTACTGACCTTAACCTGCAGCTAAACAGCTTGACTATGACAAAGGAGAAATAAAGGCCAACAGGTAATGCATTAGACTCTGCTACTCTAAATTATATTCTGTGGACAGCTTTTTATTTGATGTTTCAAAACAAACTCTGCAGACACACACCCATCGTGTTCTCATAACTGAAGTGTGTTATTAAAAATCTGTGAGGATGTGAATAAATGTCCTGACATTTTGGATTTCAAAGAACTCAAAAGGTGGGGTCAGTGATTTCAATTCAGAAGACTTTTCGGGATAGCCTACATGACTGACGTCTCCTCCTATTCCAGCAGTGACTGATGTAATTTGAAGCAGGAAATACAATCTCTCTGTGAGCACCACATGCTACTCCACACCACAGTTTCAAAACAGCCACCTTCTGTCAAAAATAACTACAACATATTTAAGTGCAAAACTTCATATCATACTGAATTGCATATTAATGGTACCACCCTTAATATGAATGTCTTCATTCTGAAAACAAATCAATATGGAGAATCATTAATCATGATATAAAAAAAACAAGAAAGGCTCATTTAACTTGAAGGGGAAAAAAACAGAGGAAGCCAAGTGGAAAATAGAAGAAATGAAGAGAGAAGTAATAGAAAAGGAAGGGAAGAGGGGAAATGAGATGTCAGTGAAAATGGCAACCTTTCCCAACAGCCAGCTGTTAGCCTTTGTAACAATTTTCACAGGGTCAAGAAATAAAATGTCATGCTCTCTCGACTGTGCTACGTGTCCAGATAGGTACGCTGCCATATTTTATGAAACTGTGCCGCTGCCTTTGGTGATGTGTACAAGTCCGCCAACAGGCACACCCGTGGGGGAGAGAGTACGGGTGTATATTTGAAGGTGGTCGGCTGAAGGATCTATGGCGTGGGATTTAATTGAAATATAAATCACCATCCAACAGGTCAGTAAAACAAATTTCCTCTTCGCTGTGACCCCGGCTATGATTCATAGAGGGCACCGGAGACCTACTAGCACAGAGGCGCTTTATCAAACGCACTGGCAGGAATTTACTGCCTCTGGGCAGATCAACCCACAAAGAACAGTCACATTCAACTTCACTCAAGCAGAGAGAAGGAGAACATACTGTAATATGGTGTAACTTTTACCTAATGACAATGGATTTACATGTAACTGTAGCAGCATGAAAAGAAAGCCGTCACTTGGTCAAACGAGAGGATTGTTTGAACCAAGGGACGTACTGTAGTATTTATTTATAGAATATTTAATAGCCCAGTAAAACAGGAGTGTGCCAAATTCACTTTATGGAACTTACATTTGAGAAACAAAGATACAATTTTTGTATTAACTACTTCTAGGAAGGAATGTGCGGCTGTTAGTTTATCTAAATCGGAGTAGAGGAACTGTGGCCTCGTGGTTGAAGGCAGGCAGACTGAAAAGGCTGATACGAGCACTTTGCCTGCCAGCGACACATTCACAAGCTGAACAGAGGGGAAAATAGGCTGTGCCTGCTATAATGCATGGCTGTTAGCATACCAGCCACGGTTGAGTTTATCCTCTGCTAAATGTCAACTTCTGAGATGAGATGAAGACTGCAAATTGCAGGTTATTCGAGGACTCATTTCAAAGTTTCCTCCCCCTCTTTGTAGCTGGGATAAAAGCCCAACAGTTGAACCCCTGGAGATGAATTCCCCAAAAAGCAAAGCCAGTTATCAACCGGTTGACTAATTAGCTTTTATGTTTGTGGTAATAGATTGTGTCTGTCAAACTGGCAGTGGACTTTTGAGAGCCATGTCAAACCATGAATTGTTAATGGTCATCTGAGCATCAGTTTCCCAGCCAGTCAGACTACACTTTGATTACAGTTATGTGTATTGCCACTTTTTTTTTTACTCTTCCATAGGTTGTGCAAACAAAGACCTACATCCTGCAATGTTTAAGGTGGCTCCTGTTTAAAACTATGGACAACCTGTATGGAAATGACATCATCTGACATGACCCTTGGAATTTTCAGAGAGCAACATAGGAAAGATGGCACCACCATCGCCCACACACTAAATATGGCAGCCGTGCATAAATACAAATACTAGGACAACTCTCTTGACAACGCACTTTACATTTTTAACATGTAAATATAGTAGCACATTTGTTTTCCCGCTCAGGCCATACTGAATGACCAGTACAAAAAAAACAGGAAGAACCAGGAAAGCATACATCACTCACGGGAATAGGACTTCAGGCATAACAACTGTGCATGCATCATAAGGTGTCGTTCCAGTTTATGTCATACACTTCAATATTTGACAGCAGCAGAAAATCCTCTGGAGATCTCGTTATTCCATGGGCTCCTATAGAAGACAGCTTGTCCCCTTTGGTGGTTTTCCATCAGTTGTGCAACTGGAGACAAGGCTCTGACAGTGATAGGGTAACCTGCACGTAAAATATTTAGCACAACACCCTCCCACGAAGAGCCACTTCTGGTAACTAAGATTGTGTTAACAATCGCTTGAACTATTCCGATCTAAGATCTGCTTATCCTCCCATTTTGGTGTCCACTGTTGCCCATCTTGTGCCAGTGGGCTGGAACAGGGCTTTTCAGTACTCTGACTCAGTGGGACAGACCTCTGCGGGGCTTTTTCACTGGACAGACCTCCTTTGTGCACCTAATCTCACAAAAGCTGACATGTTTTGTCCAGTGTATTACCTTCTGACACCCTTTCAGCAAATGCCAGCTATGTCCTGTCACATCAGAAGCAAAAAATACGCGAAAAAATACCCAGACACAAAATGTCAACTGGTCCACTGACAGATGACACCATGCGCTCCCATACTGAGAAGTGTAAACATGTGAAAGATATAGCAAAGTCTTGTTTAACCTTCCCAAAGTCTTGTTTAACCTTCAGTGACAGAGCACTCTTCCCAGATGTCAATACAAAATGTAAGGTATTTCATCACAAAATATCACCAGAGGAGGCCAACTGGTAATGACAGCAACAGCATTTATTGGCATTGATTGTGTTGTACAAGATCATCAAATGTGTCAGTAAAACTTTAATGGCACTCTACTGTCAGTCTCTTCTCAGGAAGCCTTTGATGATGTGATAAAATGTGAATATGTTTCATAGACATCAACTTCTGGTTGTCCAGAGCAGACTAATTGTTATTCAACCATCTGTTCCAGAGGGAGGACGAGACAGGAAAAGTATGAGAAACTGAGAGCCTCTGACAATAATATTCCCAGACACACACCCAGCCCAAGGACCAGCCACAGCCAAAACCAAAAACTCTGTAATTTAGTGAAATCATTTGATATTAAAACAGATCTCCCAGAAGCAATTCCAAAGAGGCTTTTGATTACAACTTGGTTATAGTGCATCTTCTTCACTGTATTTAACTGGTTTGTTTGCTCTATGCAGTGGTAGAGTCAGTAGCCTGCTACTTCTTGATTAATGTATAGTGACAACACTGAGTAAATAAATGGACTGCATACATTTTATGCGTAGAAAACGAGAGCATTATTGCCACAAGATTTAGGTTCTAACCCACCACTAGCGACTGTTTATGTAAGGGAGGTTTTTTCAGAAGACACTTATCAGTTTCATAAACCACTGTCGTTATGGTTATGGTGGCCATTTTCACTGCTTGAAAAAGAGGAGACCATCACAACAGTCAGTCCATTTTGATTGGCTGTGTCCCATCATTTTATGCTTCTTATCTACAAAGAGTGTGGGGTTTTGTCTGCTTGATGTAAAATCAGAGGCATGCGCTTTTCACTCAACTGTCAATCCAACAGTGTGTTCCTCCAGCTCAGAGCCAATGAAAAGGAATGGGAAGCTCCGCTGTGCTCATCTCAACCCGCCCAGCGCCAATGAAAAACGCACTATTATGCAAATGACAGGGATGTTCCTCTCTGCTCGCACGGCTCCACTGCCAAACCTTCAATGCTCCTCCACGCAGGTCTGCAGCCCAGGTCCATTGGAAAAGAATGGGAAGCTGTCCACTCTCTAATGAAGCAAATGCTTATGTGGTGTACACATACGATCATAGAGCAAGGGGAAAAAATATAAAACATGAGTGAATTCTTGACTTGTAGCATGTCTTATACACTGTGACCTAGTACACCTTGAAAGTTGGGACAATGTGATTCCCAGGGCATGCTGACACTGAATTGCAATACACCTGCCATCTTGTTTGCCACAAGATAAAGAAAATATTTAATCTTGTCGTAGTCAAAGCAAGTGTCGCACGTTGTAATGTTTAAACATACTGTGTACTGTAGATAAGCATTTGGAGCCAGTCTTAACACTGAGTGAACCGGAGTTCTGGTATGCGACTGTTGGTCAGATCTGAAGGAAAACGCGCACCAGGGAGGGGCCTTAAAAGAAGACCTATTCATTGGATGTCAGTTCCTGTTAAGTATAATCTGACCACAGCATGGGCTAGCGCACAATCACACCAATCCTAAGATAACAACAAAAGCCAGTGAAAGCACACAGCTTGCCCGTATTTGGGCTATGTCTGATCCTTAACAACAGGCTCTGCTTATTTGAAACCAAAAAGAAATCTATCCATTCCCCGAAAAATAACAGTCTCCATGGTAGAGTGTGACCCGAAACCATATTTTGATGTAAGCTTTAGAATCAGAACAGCAAAATGGTCTGGGGGGAAATATATTTCATGAAAACACCAGACAACAGCGGCTTCTAGTGTGTCTGAGCTTTTTTCTCTTATAACAAACTCTACTTAAGTTGGGTATGGTCCATCTTGACAGCACTGAACCGAGGAGCAGAGGACAAGAATATTCATTGTGAGAAGCCAGCTCCACAAAGAGGTGTTTGTGAGCTTTTATTTCAGGTCCTCTCTTGCCATACCCCATGAGAAATGTTAAGTTTGTCTGGTTTAACTGGATTCTTTCAATAGATGTCAGCTGTTGGTGGGTTTGTTGGGTAATGTGGATCACGAGGAGAAGCAGTAATGTCTCTCACTCACCAGAAATGCTGGTGCAACAGAAAGGAAAGATGGAGCAGACACACAGGCAGACAGGGAATGCCTGAAAAACAGAGTCAGAGTGTGTGTGTGTGTGTGTGTGTGGGGGTTTGGGCAGGCGGGCGGGGTGGGGGGTGTGGGGGCAATACAATGGTCCAAAACAAGCAGACACACTGTGAAGACTTAAATATTTGACCTTGGGCTGGGTGGCTGAGTGCTTTCTTGAGACTAATCATTACCTCCAACTAAGGCCCAAATCAAATTAACATTCATAAAAAAGTTAATTTCACCCAAGTAATTTATTGCCTCAATAGTCACTATTTGCTCCAGTGCTTTGGAGGAGTTTGTGGCCCATTACATTTAACCTGACACATAACAGATGAGCTCATGGGTTGGTGAGCGACTGCATATGTTGACAGACACGTGAATGGAGAGACCTCATGTGTCCTCCACTTTGAGCTCAAGAGGCCATTTTAAATTTCGGGGTGTTCTTGCAATGGCCATAGCATGTGTTCATGAGCCATATATTTCACAAGCGTCTTCACAGCGAAGTTCACAGACAGCATTGAAAATGAACGTCTCTCCAGCTGCTGCTATTCTGAATGACACAAAGTCAGAAATGATATGGCTTTTCTAAGTATTTATTGGCTGGGGGAGTCGGTCACATGCCCTTCCTGGAACTGGTCTATTCTTTGTGTTATTTATATAACTCTATAACTCTGTTATGACTGCCTTTCTTCTTTTGTTCTCTTGACTATTAAACTGCTTAATTCTAGAATACACACAGATTGTTTTATCATTGTTATACATGAGTTCTGATGCCATTTGATTACATGCTAGTCCAGGCATGCACCACACAGTCACCACAAATTGGTAGGCTATGTGAAAGCAGAAATATCAATGAGTGGATATTAATTCGCATTTCCTTAAAATGACATAACCAGGAGGCATGGTACTCAATGTTGAGATTCATCTGAAAATGATGTGAGGTTTCAGACAAGTGAAACCTTGCATAACTCCCCTGAATTACACTAGAAGGCCTGGAATGATGCCATCAAGTGGCAAATGCACCAGCAAAAACGGTGGCACCGGAAGAAAAAAAATGACCATTCATGCTGTCAGTCAAACATTTAAAGGGCTCCAACACTGGCCTGAAATGCCTACCCAGACCCAGACTCAAAGGTGCTGGAGTGAGAGGGAGATTAGCTAAGCATAAAAACAAAAGCCACCTTTCTGATTCCACTAAAAGCAGCAACAACATCCAGTCAGCACAGAGGGAAATAACTTTGAATGCCTTATTTAAAAAAGACAGGAAATGAGTAAGTTCTACCCTGTTGATAGTCCACAACGCAACAATGTGCATTAAATAGCCAACCTGGAGCACTGCAGTGGCATTTGGATACATAACAGCATCCTGCACTGCAAGGATTTTAGGATGTTGTGATTTCGCAAATTCAAGGATTTTTAATGACATTTCTGCATTATTTGTCATTGCTTTTATTAGTCAAAAAACACACCAACTCACTACAACATTTATATTTGTGTCTCTTTTGGGAGCAACAATCACAACAACTCTCAAGATCTGTAGTGTAATACTCAAAGGCCAGGTCAGGTCCACTGCATTTAAATGAAATGTGCCCATCCACAAAGTGCCCAGACTTACAAATGTATGGCAAGTTGAAAGAACAGACTGAAACACCAACAGGAAATGTACACCTTTCTCTCAAGTAGGATATGAAAGTGTGGTCAATGCAGACTTAGGCTAATCTATGGACGGCATAAATTACAACATCTGGTGATGGCGTAGCCTATCAACTGTAATTTGAACTACCTCAAATTTAATGGTTTTTCCATCCCCGTTGTTTATGGAAAGGACATCAGATCAACACAGTTGGGATTCTTTGGGCTTTTAAGACTGACACGCCTTTCCCTTAGTAGTCTTTTGCGGCGCAGCGTGTCCAAACATGCTTTGCTTTAATTTCCATAGATTCAGATCAAACCTGAAAGGAGCATGGAACAGAGCGAAAGCACACAGTGCTGGTGTGAATATGTGAGGCTGATCGAGATCACTTTCGAGAAATTGCCGACACAACAAAATTAAACAATCCATTTGGAAGATCTTTAAAGGTTATTTCCCCAAGGAAATCGGCTCAAAATTCAGTCTAAACACACACTCCATGACTAGCATATGAAAAAAATTACTTATGACTTGGATATTTGCACCACGACGCGTGAGCTCCACATTTTGTCATATGACGTCCATATATTGGAAGAACTCGATAAAAAGAAACGCACGTAACTCCGCCTATAAAGCGACCTCGCATTCCTCAGATTCCAACACTGAGAGAGAGCTCACCTGCATACAGTTGCGATCACTACAATTCAAGGACAAGCGCGCTAGAAAGTCACGTCTGAATAGGCTATAAAGCTTACTCCCTGATCTAACGGAGTTTAGAGAAACTGTGGTAAGGCGAAGTCATAAATTCTGGGAAAGAATGACGAGTCACTCCACGAAACACTTAACCGATCCCCTGAAGGTCCCATAAAGGTGTGTGTTACCTAAGCCAGTCACGAAAGTGAGATTATCTAGAGTTAAGAGAGATCCTCTCTCACTTAATTAAAATACACCTCTTTGCTGTAAAATTATGCATGAAGACCACACAAAGTGATAGCCTCTAAACGTAGCCAAGGCTATTGTAGCCGTACCAGATCGTACGAATGGCTCAGGCGTTCTCGTCCCATAGGTTGCATGCGAGAGGTAGGCTACTCTATTCTAAGGCAAATCCATGCAAGTCATTTTTAAAGTTCATACCTTGCGGAGGAATGTTATAGTAGTTGATCGTTTACGGTGCAGAACTCCATTGGAACA
The DNA here is from genome assembly GCF_017589495.1 of Alosa alosa. Taxonomy (NCBI): domain Eukaryota; kingdom Metazoa; phylum Chordata; class Actinopteri; order Clupeiformes; family Clupeidae; genus Alosa; species Alosa alosa. Next base: position 17,396,839 of record NC_063191.1, read on the forward strand.
AGTAAGTATGACTGAATGCTGTGAGTTGTTGCAGAAGACTAGTCCAGTGAGTCCTATCCGTGTGAATACCGAGCAGGGAAACTCGTCTCCATAGTCAGGAGCCAGGTTTCTCCTTTCCACCCCGCTTCTACTCCGAAGCAATTCGAGTATGCATGACGTCACCGTAATGTGGTTTTGGAGCGACAGACATCATTGGATCCAAGATGCAGTCGTTAACAGATGATTGGACAGGCATGTTGTTGAATTGTCCAATGACAAAGGCAACAACAGTTTCCTTGGTTACAAATGTTGTCAACCGGGAAGCGTCGAGAAGGTAATTTTCAGAGTTACTGCAAAGATTTATGTTTACTACCCTCTCTGGTTACTGTATCTTTTCCTGACGTTCTTAAAACTATGTAACTTCTCACCAAGACCTACACATTCAAGTTCAAGCGTTTCGTCCATGTTCGACGACAAAATCAGGTGCCATATAATAGTAGGTTAATGCATAGTAGCCTATTTCATGAGTGAGACTAGTAGCCTAACTGTACAGTTGATATCCTGATAGTGATAGTAAATTAGCTGGGCACAGTCGGAGCTGCGTTCTACGGCACATTATCAGGTGGACTCTGCATCTGCAGGCTGTTTGCGAGCAAGGTAATCCCCCCCCGGATAGTAGGTTAGGGCAGGCAACTTACTTAGGGGTTGCAGTGGTACAACTTCATGTTTTATTCCTCATCATGTGTGTTCTGGAGAAACGGAAGGCATCATATCTCCAGCAGACAGCCGCAGAAATAACCAAGCCTGTCTGTGCCAAAGCTTGAACAGTCAGGCTACATTATTGTATGGTCATGAGGAAAAAAGAATGATTCTATGAACTGCACATTATGCAGAATGTTATCTTGGCTGACATGTCCGGATGGAATTAGGCTATTAGCCTAATGCAATACAAGACAGAGAGGAGGAGTGAGTAAGTGAGCTGTGCTGTGCTAGGAGGAGAGTGAGACATTTCAGAGCATTTCAGACATGATAATCAAACATCAAGAGAATTAATTTCTTGCTTCCGATGGTTTATTCGCCAGTCCCTTCTCCCCCATGTAAAATTGATTGTGAAAATAAGGGACATTTTGATGCCAGGCTCAGACTGAGTCATTATGTTTCTCTGTCAGTGGTGCCCTTGTTAATTTTCCTGCTGGGAAAATACACACACACTGAGCTAGAATTCATAAGAGGTGAAATAATAATCATAAGCAATGATGAGTCTAAATGAATATCGATATACAGAGAGCTCAGCTGAAGATGAGAATGACAGCCATGTTTTCAGTAAGTCTGCCCTTGAGATATCGCTAGGGATCACAGAGTGACACCAATTTTACCCTGCAGGTGCAGTAATACAATGTCAGTTCAAAGGGTTATTTCCGTAATCCCTTTCAGCACAACTTTGGTGTTGAATGTGCTGTTTATGTGATGTGAATATTTTGAGATAGCACTTCCATTATAGTAGGGGGGATTATCAACAAAATAGGGCCTAATCGTTACGCAGTGGGTAGAAGCACCAAAATTGGTACAGACACTCTTTATGATGTATCTCATCATTTGAGAAGGGGTGCCCAAAATTTCTGGTTCATTTAGGTCATTTTTTAAGGGAAAATCCAAGATGGCCACCTAAAACGACCCAAGGATGACAAAACATTACATAGTTGGTGGTTTGATGGTTTATTCTGCTACTTTATTATTTTACATTTGATATATATAGAGATGGTTAACAAATAATATGTGCAAGATAACTCATGAAAATAATCTTACATGCCTTTTATACAACTTTAAAGGGGGGAAAACAGGCTTAAAATGGTCAGAATGACATGACTCCCCAAATGAATCCTCATCTGAGAAGTTAATTATGTATGCATAACATAAATATTTTTAAAAACTTTTGGAAGAATCACTTAATAATTTTCAAAAGACAGTTTATTGCTAAAATGTCCACATGATCAGAGATCAAGCCCTAAATAGGGGCACAAGTCATTGACCAAATGTTATGCCAGTGTTAGCGTTAGCATTAGCCAATGTAGAACCACTAACTGGGTTTCAATTATCAAGCTAAATCTAGGCAAACAAAGGCATCCCTAGGCTAATTGTGTCCCCATGATTGCATGGGGTGCGTATTTGTGAATCTGTGGGGCTTCCTGGGGGGTATTGTACCGTTATTTCGGGAAAAACATTAGAAGCTACAAAATTTTGATTTGTCCTACAGTAACGGTAGCCAGCTAGTATTTAGCTTTGCAGTATGTACATTGAGTAAACCTCCCTCATGATACCTTGACGTGCTAGTGAGAGAACTAGCAGCCTGGGCTTTTAAGCTCAATTACTAGCACGCTCACCTCCCGATCCGAGATGCTAGAGAGCAAATATACATTCAGCCAGCTCAAAAAGCGCAAAAATATATGCTCTGTCTTCCAGAGAAGTATACACTACAATTCCAGCTGTTACTTGTCAACCAAAGGCCATCTTAGTGCCAAAAGTTAACCAAACTGAACTTAGCATGGGCAATAACAGAGGAGGAAAAGTGGGGTGAGCATGCAATCAAACTGATGCTTCACTTCAGCCAGAACTGTCTGACCCACCTGCTATAAACTCACTCCTTCCTCTCTTTTATGAAAAAGCTGCCAGCTTTGCCATGGTCAGACATGGTATGAGTGTTGTAAAACAATTGATAGAGAACCTAAATTCCGGCCAGGTCCCAGTTATGGCATTTGACCAACCACTATATACATTTACAAAAATGGTTCAGTGGAGTGATCCAGAGATCCAGACTGTTATGGAGAGAGGTTTGTGATGCTTGGTGGGTTACACATAGAGATGGCTCTATGGAACACAATCGGATAACTTTTAGATGGAAGTAGTTGAACAACTGCACTATGTGATAATGGGGTGGCTACCTGGAACAGCAGACTCCTTCTAAAGGGTGGGCTGCATGGAAACCATTTCCAGAAGTAAAGGATGCCTTCATTGCTATGACAGCAAATCCTTTTCAACTGCTTAGCCAGGAATCAAACATGTTTGCATTGCTGGAGAAGTACACTTGTGTTCTTTACGATAAGAAAACGGATCTTGAAAAAGTCAATGATCTCAGGAAGGACTTGTTTTCTCAAATATGTCTCTCAATGAAAAATATTCCTCCCACACAGGCTGCACTGATACAGCATTCAAATAGAGCAGTGTACCAAGCTAGCATTTGGTCCAAAGGTCTGAAGGCTACCCAGTCAGTGCCTTCTCCTGAAATATGGATGGACCAAATTAGATGATTTTTGGACACCTTTATGGACACTTTTACCAGAGGCAGCCAAAGTATGTAGAGAACCTCTTAAATGTGGCAGCAAAGGTGAGCCTCTCTGCTCTCGAAAGTGCCGATGCCAAGATGCTGGGTTGCCTTGCACAGTATTATGCCAATGTGCCAGAGCATGTGAATAGATGCAAATATGCAGTATGTAGACTAGGACTAATGTAATCTAGTGTGGTGTTTTACTGTGTCTTAAGAAGTTGCAGGGGACATGTGTGCTTAATTGTATGTTTTTTATGAGGTCTGCCTGAGGTGCTTGAGTGTCTGTGTTTATAGTATTCTTGAGACAATTGGTGGATATAGCCATAGTGTCTGCTTAAAACAGAGGCATATTTATGACACTTATACCTATTTCATGCTTTTAGGAGGTTGTTTAGGTGGCCTTTGAAATAGCTGCCAATTATGTGGATAGGCAGTGCAGCCTTTTTTCAATTTCTTTAAAAATTCACTTCCCGTTTGAGATTTCTTGGAGTAATCTTCCAGGATAACGTAGACCCAAGGGACATATATCAAATTTCAAGCTTTTAGGAGGTTGTTTAGGTGGCCTCTGAATCAGCTGTCAATTATATGGGTAGCCATTTTGAATTTCTTCAAAATCTCACTTCCTGTTTGAGATATGTTTGGTCACCCCTTCTATGATGTCTTAGGATCACTCAAGGAATATATGAGCTTTTAAGAGGTTGTTTAGGTGGTGATTGAATTAGGAACATACATGCCAAATTTCAAGCATTTAAGAGGTTGTTTAGGTGATGTTTGAGCTACCAATTTGTGGCGGGAGCACAGCATTTTTCAATTTCTTTACAAACTCACTTCCTGTTTGATATTTTTGGGCACCCCTTCTATGATGTCTTAGGATCACTGAAGGAACATACATACCAAATTTCAAGCTTTTTAGAGGTTGTTTAGGTAGTGTATGAATCAGCTGCCAATTTTGTGGCAGGGAGTGCGGCATTTTTCAATTTCTTTAAAAACTTTCCTGTTTGAGATTTTCTTGGGCACCCCTTCTATGGGCACCCCTTCTATCAAGCTTTTAGGAGGTTGGGAAGGTGGCTTTTGAATCAGCTGTCATTTGTATGGGCGGCCATTTTGAATTTCTTCAAAATCTCACTTCCTGTTTGAGATATTTTTGGGCACCCCTTCTAGGATGTCTTAGGATCACCTAAGGAACATATCTACCAAATTTCATGCTTCTATCCACCGCGTAACGATTTTTCACATAATCTCCCCTACTATTAACTGTTCTTTGCCATTGTAAAAATATAATCCTTGAGGGAAAGCAGATTAAAGCACCAAGGGATTGGGATGTCATCACTGACCTTTAACGTTTACCTTGAGGGAGTAGGAGAATGTTTTTGGAGTATAAGGTTGGCGTTCAGCGATTTACATGTATGAAAGCCTTTCTTTTAAGTTGCACTATGTCAATTTACAGATGACACAGCGATGAGCGGGAGAGATATCCGAGCTTTCATAACCAACCACCGAGCTGATGATTTAGGTAAGCCATCTCAAACCAACTGTTCCCCACACTTCAAAAAAAAAAAATGATTTGCACTTCATAACATTCAGGGGGTATAACAAGCAACAGGTATTTGCCCAGTTGAAGATGCTTGAGGCAGAAATAGTTGTGCTTTTCCCAGACTCGAAACTCATAGCACTTCTTTATGCATCCCCTTGTTGCAACACCGCTGTTTTCAGTCAATCAGTATAACGACGTGGGCCCAGTCTGGTCTCTCAAGGCTGAGCCACTGTAGCCATGGGCGGATTATGAACTTTCGGGCCCCTGGGCCCAGATATATTAAGGGCCCCCCGCTTATTGTCATATATGTGGGAGGGGGGGTTTGGGGGTCCTCCCCCAGAATTTTTTTGTTTAATTTGTTTGATGCGATTTCCTGTATTCTGGTGCATTTTGGGGATGGACAATACTAAATTCAATCAGATTCATAGCCTACATCCTGATGTGTTGATATTGAGGCAGTGATTCCATGCAAAGACTTGGGCTTCAGGGCCCCCTGACCCCTTGGGCCCCTGGGCCTGGGCCCGGTAGGCCTGTGCAGTAATCCATCCCTGACTGTAGCGCACTGGCTCTGTTCTGCCTCTCGTCCCACTCCAGTGTTTCTGCTTCCACTGTCATCAGCAGGAAAACCACCAGGCCAGGCATCGTAAAACGTCCCCGACTGTCTGGCCAGCTGTTTATGACTCTGTAATTCTGCCAGCTTGTGTCATTTATTATTGACGCCATTTTGTTTGCTGTCAACTGTCATTGGCACAGAAAAGCTGACCCTGCGCTTGAAGGATGGACTGGGAAGCTCAAAGTATAAACCTGTTCAATACGAACAGCTGCAGGCTATGCTGGAGGCCAAACGAATTGCATCACAGCACATTGAGGATAAGGTAAGCTAGTTGCAATAGAATTTGGTCATTTTGAATTAGAATCTGATATCTTTCTATTATTAAAGTAGAACTGCCCTGTTTTCCAAGTAGCTTGGCCAATGAAACCTAAAAAAAAAAATTGTGAATATTTTTGTCAAAAAACACTAAAGTGGGAAGGCTTGTGGATATAATTTTTTTAAATTACTATTATTTACTTGGATAATCAGGAGAGAAAAAAAACACAGCCAATCTAGAATTGTTTACCAAAGCCTCCCAGGTGTCTGTGCTAGCAGTTCTTTCAGTTCTGTCTGCATTCCATTTCTGATGTTGAATCCATTAGCATGATGGGACAACATCCGGCTTGAGGAGGCGAAAGCCAGTGAAACAAAATCAACCTGACAGATCTGTAACACATGCAGACAATGAAACATCATTGCAGATGCACACACACACACACACACACACACACACACACGTGCAGTCACACACAAAACAAACACAAACACACACAATCCTAACACTCCTGAGGGGTTTTAGTAGGACCCGCCCTATTATATAACAAGAACAAGAACTCTTATGCAACACATGAGGTTCCTCTAAAAAACATTCATATTTTGGACTGAGCTCAATAAGAAGCCAGTACACTGACACTCTCCATATTCATAAGTCGCGCGCAGCACACAAGCCATAAAAAAGCTGTTTGAAGTTCATACATTCCCATCCCCCCAGCATCCTGCCTCTTTGAAAAGTTAACCCTGAGGGCAGTGAGGATTATGCTTGTCGACCTGCAGTGTTTTAATTGGTAAATGGTGACGGCGGTGCTTTGCTCTCTCATTATGGCTCGTTCATGGCCCGCTCCAATTCAGCTCCCTGCATGGCCCAGATAAGCCAGCCTGTGTTTGCATATGCCTGCCCTGCTGAAAGGCAGGCGCTTTATTTTTTCCCCCTGCGCCTGTTCCCCCCGCCGGTAGAAAGCAGAGGGGAAGAGAGAATAAATGGCCGCGAGTAGCCTCGGGGAGGTGATCAGATCCGCTCTCGAGTAAGAGTGGGAGGGGTCCTCGATACACAATCCTTTAAATCTCCCGCAGGAGAGGAATCCTGATAAGATCCGAGAGGTCAGCACGCTGGAAATGAGAAATTCACCATCCTCTGAAAACAGCCTGGGCACTGTGTGTGTGTGTGTGTGTGTGTGTGTGTGTGTGTGTGTGTGTGTGTGTGTGTGTGTGTGTGTGTGTGTGTAAACCCTGTTTGTGTGCTCTTAGTGTGGGGTTTGTGATGTGTGTGTGTGTGTGTGTGTGTGTGTGTGTGTGTGTGTGTGTGTGTGTGTGTGTGTGTGTGTGTGTGTAAACTCCCTGTTTGTGTGCTCTTAGTGTGGGGCAGAGGATGTGTGTGTGTGTGTGTGTGTGTGTGTGTGTGTGTGTGTGTGTGTGTGTGTGTGTGTGTGTGTGTGTGTGTGTGTGTGTGTGTGTTTGTGTGTGTGTGAGTGTGTGTGTGTGTGTGTAAACTCCCTGTTTGTGTGCTCTTAGTGTGGGGCAGAGGATAGTGAGGAGGAGGCACAGAAAGAAAAGGTTCATATCTCCAGCGTATATCTCTCAGCTTTCTCCAAAGCAAATAAAAGGTAATAACGCCATTGACGAGCTATGGCATTCACTTGTGGAGAGTATTACTCCATGTGCCATTTCTAACATACCAGTAATGTATTTTCGTGTGCTTTGTGTCAGAACAGAGGAGGGTATTCTGAAATGAACTAACATACTTAAATGAAATTACATAGCAAATCACACAGATGTATATATTTTTTGTATAAACCTATATTTTTGTTATAGCAGCTCTATGCCCACCTTTTGTAAATACCTTGTGTGGATGCTTTGTCATGCACCAGTTTTATAGCCACATTAGTAGACTGATATTGGTAGGCTGAAATTATGGGTTATGCTTTTTAAACAGCTACAGTCGTTGCCCCATTATTATGTTAGTGCCATTATAATAAAAATCATTGTATATTTCTCCTGAAATGTTTGTGTGTACAATGCTGGTGTGAGTAGAGGGAGGACATGAGAGTTTTTTTCTTTGCTTCTGGCGGATTCCTCATTGTGTAATTGGGGCACTGTTTCAAAGAGAGATGTGTACAATTATCTGAGCCAGTGACCTGTGCAGACACAATCTGATTAAAAGGCAAGGAGTGGCTGTATCTAGAGAGCTGTGTAAAGTGCTAAGCCATTCTGACTCTGCAAGATGATCTAAAAGTCTTAGCCATAAAGACCATAATTGTTTTGTTTTTTTCCTGCTTGTGAACAAGTAGGGTCATTCCAGGTCAATTCAACCAGGGCCAATGCACTTAGGTCTCAAAAATTCTGAAAAAATTACCAGGTGTACCTATGTTACCCAGGAGACTCATTGTAAAATTACTTTTATGTAAGATCAATACTTTCCAAGATACATCCAGTTTTACAGGGGGAGGGGGGTGTCGATTTTGTTCGGCCTCCCAGTATGTCTTTCCCATGATTGTCTTTCCCATTTGCTATTCTAATTTAACAAGTGTTTTCTTCTTATGTGGTTGAGGGTAGCTAGGCAAAAAAGGTTCAATTCTCACACACTACTAATCCACTGTTTTTTATTGCTAGTGTTTTTGCTTTTGCCTGGCAAAACCAGACTCACTTTCTTGTCCTCAGGTAACAAAAAACAATACAAAGATGAAGTTCTCATTCGCACCAGTGGCCCTATTTAGGTCCGACTCTGAAAGTTCTGAATTTCTCGCTGCGGTGCTTCACGCTGACATGATTTATGGAAATGGACGTCCTTGGAGTACCTCTTTTCACCCCAGAAACACAAATGAGTGCACACTACTAGCATTTGTGCATGGGGAGGGCTCTGTGGCGACATCTGAGACGTGATGCTGTGGAACACAAACAGATCTTTATCAGGCACCAAAACATTTGTGAACATGACATCACTGCTCAGTGCTGTTTTTCTCTCTCTCTCTCTCTCTCTCTGTCTCTCTCTCTCTGTCTCTCTCTCTCTCTCTGTCTCTCTCTCTCTCACTCTTTGTAACACCCCCATGTCTCTGAAATGATGTGTATGCATCAGTAGCTGAGAAGAATATTTTCTCTCAAACTTGCACTGTCAGACAGAAAGGAATATTGAACACTTCTTAAAAGCTTTCTGCAACTGAAATAGTTGGGAATACATTCATATTTTTCAGACAATCTCCAAAAGACTTCCACTATTGTTAGCACTTAGCTAGAGGTGGCTGCAGTCTTCCATATCACTTTTCTTTAGCAAAATGATTTTGGAGGTAGTCTTCTAAGAAATAGATTCAGTGTTTTTAATGTTGCCATTGTTCCTGAACTTTGTTACATGGTCATGTAATCTCTTCAATTACGATTAAGCTGAGCTAGGCTACTAAGAGCAACAGCTTACTTTTGTATTATTTCAGGTCACATGTAGGAGATACGCAGCGCTCTTCTGTGCACTAGAAGCATTAAGAAAATATTTATTTTGGAGTAAATCTGACTTTGGAATAACAAGATGAATACAACTGAGTTGCCTTGTGTTCACTGAAAGGATCCTCTACTGTGGTGAGGGCGAGGCTGATGGAGGTTGTTTTGTCTTGCAGGTGAGGAAGACTCAGCAGGCGGCCAAGGAGAGCAGAGAGAGCTGCCTACTCTGCCAGCACAGACCGGTGTGGGCCAGAGAGCACCAGCGACTGGCCAGAGCAGAGTGAGAGACCACCACCACCACCATTCACCTGTTAAAGCCCCCCTCTCTCTCCATCCTTTGGCCCCTAGAAATAAATGCCCGGGGATATCGGAACACAAACAAGCCAACCCACTGAGAATGATCGATGGGGTGTAACTCCTTATTGCATCGCCAGCTCAGGGAGACGGTCAAGGAGGCATGTTCTCAGAGCTGAGGAGCGATAAAGAGAAAGAGAGAGAGATAATGAGTATGTGGGCGTAAGAGGAGAGAAACGGGGCGAGTGGTTGAGAGGGAAGATTGGAGAGAAGGTGGCATAAAGTTTAGAGAAAACTCCAGAGAGAGAGAGAGAGAGAGAGAGAGAGAAGGAACATGCTGCTGTGCTGAACGTTTCTGCAGTGTTCTGGTGTGCGGTGCTCTCCCATCGTGGTGAAGCTGAGCCATCAGACTGGAGGCCCCGCTGGTGTTTTGTGTTGTGAAGTGAGAAGGGCAGAGCTAGCTTTGGGGTAATGACTATGTCTGAGGCAGCCAAGGTTAATGGTGTACACATGCGTGGGATCCAGTAATGAGAAGGCACCGCAGACTGCAGCGCTGGTGGATGCAGCCAAAGTCAACTAGCACCTTTATTACGACGATGATATAACCACTATAAAAATAACACATTTTCCCCCAAAAGAAGAAAAAAAGAAGTTTGTATTGCATCCCACACAAGGGTTTCTTCGTTTCTCCCCAGTAAACTGAACAAAGTCATGGTGCCCCTCAGAGTTACTTTATGGGCAGCTTGTGTTTTTGTTGTTCTTGCTTTCAGAGAGAAGGCAGAATTAGATCTTCAGAGATTTCTTGAACATCGGGGAAGACAGGACGACGGAGACGGCGAACCTGACGGGGGCGTGATTGCCGAGATGTTGGGTGAAGGTACGTCTCAGGCTCCATCTCGGTTAATCAGTCCGCAGCACTCCCGCGGCTGCTGAGTGGCCTGTGAGAGCGTCCTCGCTGCCCACACATGTGAACCGGTAAATGAGATTTGGCAGAACTCTTCACGCTGATTAGCACCACATGCACGGATACACAAATCCTAGTTCGGAGGAGCATTGTATATGCATGGTGTGGGCCTACAAATGAGCCAATCCTGTCACAGAGTGGACAGCTGCACCGAGGAGATACAATGATGCTGTGTTGCTCATTAAAATGAAAATGTAACAGGTTGCAAGCATAGCGGGTTCCCTGGATAGTGGACTGTTGCTTAGGAATGTTAGACCAGCTTGTATTGTAAAGGAGGCTTGGGTGACCACAAAGACTAGGTAGGCTCTCTGATATGGTATGCTGTATGATTCATCAGTATTGACTTACTCTTCCTGCATTTTTTCAAACCAAAAACTAATACCTAAATACCAAGACTAATATTTTTGTTTGACTTTTAGTTTGAAATTTATTAAGTTGTTTGAATTTAAATTTCATTCATTTGGTTTGGTCCAGTTGGGGTAGTGTGGTCCAGGGGAGTTTCGGGAGAAGTGAGGGGTTAGGTGCCTTGCTCAAGGGCACTTCAGCCGTGCCTACTGGTCGGGGTTCAAACCGGCAACCCTCCGGTAACAAGTCCGAAGCGCCAGTAGGCCACGGCTGCCCCAAACTATTTTTGCGATTGTTCTTCTGTCTTTTTTTGCATCCTTTTTGCGACTTAAAACAAGGATGGAGGATAAAATAAAAAATAGAATAAGCTTTCAAAATCCTCTAGGCTTGCTATCATTGATTGCTGTATATATAGCCCTGATGCTTCAAATTGGTTGCTTCTTCAAAATACATTATTACATATTTGCATGAGAGAGTTCATCATGGAAATGCTTTTCTGTGCCCAGACCTGCTCTTACAGGCAGACAGAGACTCGTTCCGGTTGGCCACTGTGGAGCCAGTGTGGCAGCTGAAAGAGGACCTCCAGTACCGCCTGGACAGAATACACGTGACCGCCCCCCACCACAGTGAGTGGGAGCAAATCCTCCAGCAGGTAACAGACCCCTGGATCAGAAACACCCACTTTCCTCATCACAGAGACCTCTCTCTCTCTCTCTCTCTCTCCTCCATTACAGTTTCAGTCAGGTCTGCCACAGAGTAGAGCCACCAACCAGGCCAATTACCATCTACCTGAAGGTGTTTGAATGTTTCTTTAGGCGAGCAAATCTTGCGTGCACTTTCCTGAAAAGCATCACTGAAGTTATCCTAGTTAAACGCTAGCGAGACCATTTTCAACACTCTCTCTGCATGGTTACCATGGTGGTTGCTCAATGATGCTCTCGGCAAACACGGGTTTGATCTGCGGGCCCACAGTCAAAGGCTGATAGACGTCCAACACAATGCTGCCCATTGTGACATGATTCAAAGGCTTCTACCTCAGTCCCCCCACTGAGCAGCTGTGTTCAGAAGGGTTGGCTGCTTTGTTGTTAGTGTGCGGTGTGTGCTGCCATCCTCTTCAGCAGAGGAGGCTCATAAAAATGGACCACTTCTCTCCCCTGGCTCCCCGAGGCTTTTTCCGTGCGGAGGAGAGCGGAGGAGAAAATGGCTGAGATTAGGTGGGAAGCGGGAGGCCGGATGCGGTGGAAAAGTGGGCCACGCTGGGGGCTGAGTGTCTCGGCTGGCAGGCGCTCGGTTCCTCTCCTGCCATGAGTCAGCCTCTGGCCGGCCTCCACCGCCACGCCTCCCCCAGACGCTCTTTCATCAGGACCCCGCCGTTTCACTCGAGCCTCAGCCCGCCGGAGGCACTCCTCCAGGGGCCATCAGTCGTCCGGTCTCCATCCCCATGTGACCAGTGGCTCCAGTCAGGGACTTAAGGACGCTCGCCCAGTCAGGAGTTCATTTGACCTGTCCTTTTCTTTTTACCGTGCCAGAAAAGATCTGAAAATGGGTGATTTATGTTTTTTAGGTGAAGCAAAATTGCTCTGCGCTGCTATTTAGAAGCAGTTGTAAGGGGTTGGATCTGTTAGCAGTTGGCAGTTAGCAGCGCATTACAGATTCAAAGTCAGTGAGAGCTTAGATAAAGAGAGACAAGATAATAACCAAATCCATCTCATATCTGACTTTCCCTCCCTCTCTCTCTCTTTCTCTCCCTCCCTCTCTCTTCTTCTTCTCTCTCTCTCTCTCTCTACACCCTCTCCTTTTACAGCCCTGTCATTTTCTGTTGAAGGAAATGGATGAATTCTTTCTTAGAGGCTCTGAAAAACAC